>NW_003298886.1:180822-182760 GCF_000151645.1 Tuber melanosporum | reverse complement strand
TCTACTCTTTTGAGAATTATTACAATCAGGACAGTAGTCCACCCAGAGGATAGCCAAGTAGTCTTCAACTTGAATAACATTGCGGTTCAACAACAGTCCAACAATCTGTTGACACAGACTCACATTGAGTTTCACATAGTTTGACATCATTACGCTATTCGGATGGAGGTTGGTGATCAGAAAAGGTTATCGAGAGCCTGCTTTATAGTCTGATTTTCCTCAACACTGCTTTCGAATTCTGACTCAATGTATGGCACTTAAAACCGATCCCTAGCTTTGTGTTCCATCTGCCATCGCTCAGTCTCTGGCATCGTTGGTGTCCAGCACATTAGGATAAAATTAATCATTGGAGGGAGGGATTCGTTTGGCATGTTGTCTTTCTACCCTTCGTTCACTATATCCATAGGGTGCTCCACTCCTTATAGTGGTTCCCAGCTGTTTTCGCTAGTTGGGTATCCTTTCTACTTGACTAGGAACTGATCATTTCCATGCCAAAGACCGTGGTCTCGTATTTCTTTAACCTCTTATTCATTCCTTTTATCAATGATGATAGGTGCAGGTCGAGAGTGGATTTTTCCATGAAACTTTGAGTAGTTATTTGAGTGGAATCACTTGACTGCAGAGGTGTGGAAAACTGCAGTATTGCGGCGGTACATGCATCCATCCATCTGGACAATATAGTTTTCTGTATGCTTGTCAAAGGATACGGGCTTGAAAGGTCCTCACCATCGGAGTTGTAGTTTCTCGCTGCATCCAACATTGGTAATAAACCTGTTTCCATGTACCATGAGCATATCACCTGGTGGAATAGGAACATGTTTGCATTGTCGCTTCTGAGAAGTTGTGGTGCTTCGGAATCAGGGAGCTTTAACAGCTTAGAAGGCATCGTTCTGAATTGCTTAATAGCGATTTAGGTGGTCATCGGAGGCAGGGATTGAGCAGTTCTTGAATAGTATTGTAGACAGGAGAGGGTATTTGCAGCCAAAGATTGCCTTGTATGGAGACATTTCCAAGGTGTCTGAATATCCGGCATTAAGTTATGCGGTGAGCTCAGTGAGGGCTGGTTCCCAGTTGGTCCTTTGTTCGTTGATCATATTCCTAATTCCGGTCTTGACTTCGCAGATCTTTCGTTCTGCTTGGCCATTGGTCTTATGATGTCTGGGGGCAGCTATAATATAGTTGATTCCAAGGAAAGTCAAGGTTTGTTTCCAGAATCTGGTGGTGAAATGGGGATCAACATCACTGCCAATAGATAATGGGTATCCATGGAGGGTAAATAGGAATCACTGGAGGTCATTCCAGGTATCTTTAGAGAAATTCATGACCTTCATTGCTATGAGCCATGTGTATTCAGAAAACCTATCCACAGCTACTAAGATAGTGTCATATCCGGTGGACTTGTTGAATGGTCCTGTGAAATCGATGGCATAGGATTCGAATATTTCACATAGCAGCTGGAGGGTCTGTGCTTTCCCTTCCGGCAGTTGTGTTCGTTCTTTGCTTCCCTGGCAGAGTTCACATTATTTAACGAAATCGCGGAGGTCCTTTCTCATTTCAGGCCAGTAAACATATTCTGAGGTCTATTGGAGGTCGCAGTCTGCACTATAGTGTCCTTTGTTGTATATTTCGGTAATGACATATTTCCTAATAGTTATTCCATTTAACATATGGCCTTTTGGGATGTATAGGCAATGTTTACCATAATGGGTGCTGGTATAGACCATTCCATTGGATATGTTGTAAGGGGCGAGATCTTCATGTCTAGAGCTATCTATCGCTTTGAAATAGATCGTGTCATGGCGATATCCTGCTATCATTTGGCTTTTAAAAGAGGAGGTCAACTCATCTGTAGTTGATCTAACATCCCGTTCATCCTTAATAAAAGATCCTCTTGTTTCAATCATTCATCTGCGATCATACGGAAACGGCGTTGTGTTA
>NW_003298886.1:138508-180681 GCF_000151645.1 Tuber melanosporum | reverse complement strand
TGTCATTATTGTATACCGGTAAGGGTTCACTGTATAGTGGTCACGAATCAATTAAGGGGTGAGAGGATGTTGGTGCGGGCTGCAGCGGGTGTAGATAAGATATTGTATCCATGTAGGCTGCTGCTTGTTCGAGTTCTTCAATACCTTGGTGTCGTCTTGGAGCAGGATTAAGGGTAAGGGGAGGTTTGGTTGATCCATTATTAACTTCATCCATCACTTCTTCTGCTTCTTCTGCAGTGTCCAAACTGGTATTTTTAGAAACATAAGCAGACATATAGTACAGTCGCTGGTATCTGTTGCTGAATTTAATTTCAGTCTGATGAAAGGAGCAAGTATCGAGGTAACAGTGGGACCAGCGGAGTCTGCTTTATTCAAGCTCGTGAGGAGGTGTACTGTGGAGAGTGCAATCATCTTTCCACTTGTCATCAATGTCTTTTCTTTATCCTGTTCCGGCAGCTCTGTATATAGTGTAAGAGAACGGATTGGAGAGAGAAGCAGTACTGGCGGTAGCCATGGATGGTTCTTGTTCATAGGAGGTATTGTCAGGGCTGTCTTCACTTTGTCTTGTATGGTCATAAACAAGAGAAGAGTCTGGGAATTCTTGGTTCTCATATAGGCGGGAGAGAGCATCAGCTAAATAGTTCATTCTTCCCAGGGTGTAGATGATTTTTGCATCATATTTGCAGATTTCTCCTATCCATTGTGTTCTTCACTTTCCAAGAACCTTTTCCGCTTTAAGGTTAGTAAGAGGTTAGTAGTCGGTAGCTATGCCGAAGGAATTGCCTAGCAGGATGTGGTTGAAAGCGGCAAGAGCATTGATCACTGCAAGGACTTCCTTGTCTGTAGTTACATAGTTCATCTGTCAATTAGTAACCTTCCTGCAGTGTAATACTGCCAGTCTTGCTGTTTTATAAGAGGCTCCTTGTCCAACTCATGCTCCAACTCCAACATCTGATGCATCAGAAATCAGCCATATCGGGTCTAGTTTAATGTAGTCGATAGGTCGTATAACATTGGCATTTTTAATCAATTCCTTGATGTTGGTAAAGGCTTGGTCATGAGTGTGGGTCCAGACAAATTCCGCATTGCCAGTAAGGTCTGTAAGCAGCACTGTAACAGTGAGGTTGTGTTCGTATGGTGTGGTAGGAACTGGGAGATATAGTTGACTAGTCCTAAGAATTGCATGAGTTCCTTTTGATTCCGGGGTGTTGTCCATTCTGTTAAACAGGATATTTTTCTAGGAGCTGCATGTATTCCATTATCATCCATCACATGTTCCAGGATATCGAGCTTATCGGCAAACAAGAGTGATTTGTTTCTGCTAGCATAGAACTTAGCCTCCCTCAGTCTGGTACAGACCAAGCCTCTATGGTAGGCATGTTCTATTTCGGAGTTAGAGAGGATGAGGATATCGTCAGTGTAAACCCATGCAAAATAGTGGGGGTATTCACTTAGGAGGTTTTCCATAATTCGCATGAAGGTGATGGGCGCATTCATCTCACCTTGTAGCATAACTCGGCTAATGAAACTTCCGAAGGGTGTTTTGAAACTATAATAGCCTTCACCTTCTAGATCTAACCGTGTCTGGAAGTAGGCATCGCTTAGGTCATTCTTACTTTGGAATCTAGCCCGTCCAACTGTATTCAGGATTTGAGTTTGGTTTGGGTTAGTGGAGCTGTCCATAGCCGTGTTTTCATTTCGTAGTTTGTGGTCAACCAAGGGACGGATTCTTTTGCTATCTGCTTTAGGTTGAACAAACATTGGTACAGCACCTGGTGTTTCCACTCAGTAGATGACTCCTCTTGTTTGTTGTTAGTTTATCCAGTCACATAGTTGGTTTTTGTATGCGTCAGGAATCGAGTAGGTAGGTTGGTTTTTAAGATTAGAGGGGTCTCAAAGACCGATGTGGTAGTTGACCTCCCTCGAAGGCGGTAGTTCTTTGGGAATCTGATCAGGGAAAACATCAGAGTACTCATCCCATAGTTGTTAGGCAGTTGCTTCACAGACTGCGGCTCAGTACTCTTCCCTTATCGGTTGGTATGTGACAGTAACCTTCCGATCTGGGAAATCCATGGTTGATTCACCACATCTGATGATAGCTTTGTAGTAGTTCAGGAATGGCATCCCTATCACAGCATCGTATTTAGCTGGGTTTCCAACTAGGATCTCTTGGAGGGTTATGTCACGAACGTGGCTTAGCATGAAAAAGGTTTTCACGTGACACATGGTTATGAGTCACAGGTATGTTATTGTTTCACACATATGACTCATTCGAGTGATATGATTTGTTATGTGTAGGGTTTGTGATGTTTTCGCACATGGCTCAAATGTGAGTCATGGGACGTGCGCCTGGCGAGTATGCCTTGTGAGTGTGCCTTGTGGGTAAGCCTTGCGCATATGATTTATGTTACACAGATGACCTCATTATGAGGTCATGTTTTTCACGCATATGACTCACTCGAGTCATATGACTCATTTATTGTATTATGATTATTTTATGAGTTTATGCACATGACCTCGCTATGAGGTCATGGGTTTTGAGCATGTGACCACTTTGCTCACATGAATAGTTTGTTATGATTTGATTTCGCATAGGTGACCACTTTGGGTCACATGACTACGGGCGGGAAGAACACTATATAAGGATGCCGACGTGGCCGAAGAGGATAGGTTCATGCTTGGTTCTAAGTACTTTTTCTATTGATTACTTTAATAAATATAAAACACCTTTACGATCATTATCTTTATTGCGACATTATCATTATGCCATGGAACGCTCTTCATAAAGAAGAGTTAGAGAAAACCTACGATAGGTGTTTCCAATAGAAGACAGAGGTCTTGTACTATCGGTAACGTAGGCAGGAGCCTAGTGCTATCGTAAGACTAAGGAAGGAAACAGAAGAAAAAGAGAAGTATCGTTCCCCGTCAAAAGGAACTAACCCTCCAAGGAGGGATGGTTACATTACAAAGCGTCACCTAGTGCCACGTCAAATGATACAAGACGGTATCCTTCAACCCAGATAGAGAAGGAGATGTCAATATCAATGATCAAAACCTCAACCTAGTAGCATTCAGCAACACCTTTGATCATGTTTCAGCAGAGCCCTCGAGGGCAGCAAGCCCAGTGACCCCAGAGAAAGGATCACCAGTCGATAGCTTTCCTACAGGAACTCTACAACCCGAGAGAATCTTGGGATCAGCAGTACCTGGACCACCAGCCCCGGCCACTGCCACACCAGGCACTAGCATACTTGGAATGGCTGAGAATCAGTTTCAGGCATTTCTAGCAGGAACACAAAATGCAGGACAAGAAAACATCCAACGACCCAAAGCAAAAGAACGAGACACATATGAAGGAGCCAAAGATAAGCTACGCATATTCCTAGTGCAATGCGAAGAACATTTTGCCGTGAAGGGATATAGAGATCATCATGATAAGATCAAGATTCTATACGTGGAATCTCTACTAAGAGGACTTGCGGGACAATGAATCATGCCTTTCCAAGATGGAAGGAAACAGAGGAAATATGGGCACGTATGAAGAGTTCAAGGTGACACTCTTCGAGCAATTCCGGGATCCCAATACCAAAGAGACTGCAAGATGAAAGTTGGAAAAACTGCAACAAGGAAAACAAACCTTTTCGGTATACTGGAATGACGGCCAACTATTGGAATATGAGGCCGAGTTTGATGATGCTACTCTCTACATCATCCTCCTAAGAAACTGCAGCGAGAAACTCCAAGAGGCATGGGGAATCTCTGACTTACGCTACACAATAGCAGAATCATTTGCAAAAAGGGCGATCGATAAGGAAAGCAAACTAAACATGGTGCGAATCAACTCGGAAAGCACTATACCATACAGGGTGGTCCAATCATCCAGGAATGTGGACAGAACCTTCAAACCACAAACTGCTCGTGGAGAAAGTCGAGCATTATCACCAGGCGAGCCAATGGAGTTGGACAAATCAAAGGCAGGACTTGCTCTGAACTTGTCTAAGGAAGAATACGCCAGATGAATGAACAGGAAACTCTGCTTAAGGTACGGAACAGCAGGACCTTGGATACGAGAATGCAGAAGCCAACCAGACAGTGGATAACAAGGCACCAAAGCTGCTGGAAATAATGGCTTCCCGAATTAAAAAAGAAGCAACATTCACGAAATGATCGCAGAAGATTGACTAGTGGAAAACGGCGAGGGTCTCCAGTAAATGGTGGTCTGGGAGACCCAAGATATAGACCAGAAAAACCAATCAAGTTAGCAAACAATTACACAGCACTACAAACTCAAAGAGGAGATGGAGATGGAGATCATGTGATGATCAAGACAAAGATACGCAACGAAGAAGACTAAGCAACAACAATATATGCAATGCTTGACTTTAGGGCTACGGAAGATTTCATTAACTAAGAAATCTGCGACAAATATGGCCTCCACACCAAGTAACTGAAGAAAGCAAGACAGGTCTACCTAGCAGATAGAAAGCCATGTGCAATGGGTCCTATAACCCATATGGTGACAGTACCTATGGACATTGACAGCCATAGGGAAACGGAAACCTTTCAGGTCGCATATCTCAGGAATCATAAAATAGACCGAGGAATGCCACGGTTACGAAAACATAACCCAACGATCGCTTGGATCGAGAACAAGATGACCTTCACCAGTGAACTGTGTGTGACACAATGTCTCAACAGTTCACCTGTGGTCTACTCGACACTGGTAAGGGAAGCCGAGGAAGAAACTTTACATGCAAAGTTTGCAGAGATGTGGCGAGATAAGAGAGTCCGGATACAAAAACTGGACCAAGAGGTAAACGTGCCTACCAAGGGTTCCAAAGGAGCAGCAGGACATGACCTGCATGCCAATGAAGGAATCAAGATGTCACGAACGTGGCTTAGCGAGGAAAGGGTTTTCACATGACACATGGTTATGAGTCACAGTTATGTTATTGTTTCACGCATATAACCTGTTCGAGTTGTATGATTAGTTATGTGTGGGATTTGTGATGCTTTCGCACATGGCTCAAGTATGAATCATGGGACATGCGCCTTGCGAGTATGCCTTACCAGTGTGCCTTACGGGCAAGCCTTGCGCATATGATTTTGGTTTCGCAAATGACCTCATTATGATTTTATGGGTTTCGCGCATATGACTCAGTCGAGTCATATGACTTGTTTATTGAGTTGTGATTGGTTTAGGAGTTTCGCACATGACCTCGCTATGAGGTTATGGGTTTTGAGCATGTGATCACTTTGGTCACATGACTAGTTTGTTTTGATTTGGTTTTGCACATGTGACCAGTTTAGGTCACATGATTAAAGGCGGGAAGAACACTATATAAGGAGGCCGAGGCGGCCGAGGAAGATAGGTTCTTCAAGGTTTGTTCTAAGTACTTTTCCTATATATTACTTTAACGAATATAAAACACCTTTATGATCTTTGTCCTTATTGCAACGTTATCATTACGCCAAGAAGCGCTCGTTACGAAGACGAGTTAGAGAAAGCTTACGATATGTGTTTCCGATAGAAGACAACGGTCTTGTACTATCGGTAACATAGGCAGAGGCCTAGAGCTATCGTAAGACAAAGAAAGAAAAGGAAAAGATAAGTATCATTCTCCGTCGCCAAGAACTAACTATCTGAAAGGGGATCGTTACACAAGATATCTGCTAACAGGCAGGTAATGATAGGAACAGGAATACCTATCGGATTACCAGATGGCACCAATGGATGAATAGCACCCCACAGTGGTCTAGTAGTCAAATATCAACTCATGACCATGGCAGGAGCGATCGACGTCGACTATACAGGCGAAATCAAAGTGGTCCAAGCCAACCTGGCTCATAAAGACTATGAAGTCCAAAAAGGCGATCGAATTGCACAGTTGATCATTGAAAAAATCAACAAAGAAGATCTGCACGAAGTAGATCAAGTGGAAGAAAACACAACAGGAGACAAGGGATTTGGAAGTACGGACCAAAGCCAGCTCAATACAAGAAACAGAATTGAGATCAAAGAGATCACAGTGTAAGCCTTTGGATGGTACTATCGAAGGAGAGATACAACAGGAATTCTCAAATGGACATACGAAGACGCAAAAGGAGTTCTAGCGAAAATCAACATCAGCACGGAACTCGCAATCCAAGACAAGAAATACCAAAGCAAAAAGCGATGGAAAGAATTGATTCCAAAGGAATATCATCAATTCACGGATCTATTCCAAGAAGAGGAAGCTACGGATATACCACCTTGAAGACCAGGAATCAAGCACGAAATTCAGCTGGACATAGACGAGAAAACGGGAAAAATGAAAGAGATTCCCTACAAGAAGTTATACCCACTAGGAGAAGCAGAGCTCAAAGAACTTAGGAAGTACATCGAGCAAAACCTAAAGTAAGGATGGATCAGAGACTCCTTCACATCAGGAGGATCCCCAATACTATTCGTCCACAAGAAAAATGGAAAAATGAAACTCTGCATGGACTATAGAGCCCTCAATTCGGTTACCAAAAATGATCGATATCTGCTACGCTTGATTGGAGAAGCACTGGATAGACTACGGTCAGCAAAATACTTCACCAAGCTCGACATCAATGATGCATACCACAATATATGCATCAAGGCAGGAGACGAATGGAAGACTGTATTCGCCTCAAGATATGGAATGTTGGAATACTTGGTTATGCCTTTCGGGCTAACCAATGCAGTGGCTTGATTCCAGAGATAGATCAACAAGGTACCCAATAAGTAACTTGGCATATGTTGCATCGTATATTTGGATGATATACTCATCTACTCGGAAAACATGCAACAACAACAGAAGGATATCAGCAATATCATGGCCGCAATACAAGGATCAGGAATGAAGATCAAACCAACCAAATGCGAATTCCATAAGGAAGAAACTGAATACCTCGGATTTATCATTAATCGAAGAGGGGTCAAGATCGACTCTGTCAAAATGGCAGCAATATGGGATTGGGCCAAACTGAACAACAAAACAGATGTTCAATGCTTCATGGGATTCTGCAACTTTTATCGAAGATTCATAGAGGGATTCAGCAGACTTACAAAACCACTATATAACTTAACAAAGAAAGACAAGAAATGGGAATGGGGAGAAACAGAACAGAAAGCATATGATGCAATACAGACGCATCTGACATCGGTGCCCATGCTGGTTCATTTCGACCAAAACCAATGGACAATGATCGAATTGGACGCCTTAAAAGATGTGTGCTCAGGCATTCTATCGCAACAAGGTGAAGACAGAAAGTGGAGGCAAGAGTCTAACCGATCCAAGATAATGACCCCCACAGAGTGCAACTATGACATTGCGAACAAAGAACTATTAGCGATAGTTCAAGCATTAAAGGAATGGAGGAGATAAATTCTGAACAACGACCATCAAGTCCGAGTTTTAACCGATTATAAGAATCTGATCCAGTTTACAACTACGAAAGAACTGAACGACCTCCAGATAAGGTGGATAGAACACCTTCGCAAATACAACTTCAAAATCGAATACCGACCAGGCAAGGAGAGTGGAAAGCCAGATGCTCTCACAAGAATTGCAAATGACAAACCACAAATGAAGGAAGATACAAGAATCAAACAAAAAACATGAACACTATTACCAAAAACCTACTTCGAGGCAATGGAGGTTATCCCATTCACCTCAACTGAGGAAGGGGAAATTGAGAAGGTGAACGAAAGAGACAAAACAATACAGGCAATAGGAGAAGCATTGTATGAAGGGAAAAAGGAGATGAAAGGAGTTGCTCTGAGTTTATGCCAATAGAAGGACGGAAATATGTGGTATGACAGAAAACAATAGATTCCAGAAAAAGAACAGATAAGAACAGACATCATACGACAACACCACGATATCTGAACGGCAGGATACGGAGGAATGGCTAAAGCCTGAGAGTTCATCACAAGGTCATTCTATTAGCCAGGACTGCGGGAAGATGTCAAACGATATGATAAAAACTGTAACATATGCCAACGGACAAAAGCGGCTAAAAACAGACTATATGGATTACTGAAATCGAATGAAGTTCCCGAATGACCATGGGAAACAATTACTATGGATTTCATCACTGACTTACTGGTATCGGAAAATTGTAATAGTATCGTGGTTGTGGTAGATTGTCTGTACAAAATGAGTCATTTCATTCCAGTCAGAAAAGATATCAACACGAGGGATTTTATACAAATATTCTGCTGAGAGGTCTTCCGACTTCATGGCCTTTCAAAGAATATCATTACCAATCAAGGAAATATATTCACATCAGGACTAGGGAAGAAAGTAACTGGAGAAATTTGGATACAAATGAGAATGAGCACAGCGTTCCATTCACAAACCGATGGACAAACGGAACAGGCAAATTCAATACTCGAACAATATTTAAGGGCCTACCTCAATTACTAACAAAATTATTGGTACAAACTGCTATCAATGGCCGAATTCACATAGAACAATAGAGAGCAAGAATCGATAGGCACGACACCCTTCTTCGCAAATTATGGACAACATCCAAAAGGTCTGACCAGATATCATACGATTAATGGTATAATACCGGACAAAACTGATATTGTAACATGTTCACAAGGCGCTAATCACGTTATCGGTATAAGATACGATAGTTAGCAGGTGGCCTGCTCTTCCAGAGATGAGGCAAGAGCTGAGAACTAAAGGAGGCTTCAGAGGTGTCCTGAGGAACAAAGAAGTAACCGTTCAACCAAGTATATTGAAATACTGTCTGTCGAAGTCTCCCTTTTCTATAGTAGAAACAGGCGGTCTTTAAATACACAAATCTGTTCATATCTAGTATGAACGAAACTAATCAAAGGTTTCAACTGATACACTTTGGTAAAATTACCTAAGTATCAAAGTGATACTTAAAACAAAACATAAAATAAAACCAAGTATCAAACGATACTTAAAACAAAACATAAAACAAAAATAATAACTAAGTACCCGTACCGGTTACATTCCCCAAAACAAAACAACTGTTTAAACAAACAAAATCTAATAATCATCATAAGTGGAATCTGAGAAACTAAAGGCTTCAAATTCCGCCACTTCCTCTTCATCTCAAGTGCCACACCAGGGGCAAGAAGAAATTCTAAGAAAACATTTAGATTCAAAGAAATGCAAGTCACAGTAGTCACGAATACCAGATTCACGCTGTATGTCAACTCAATCATGGTCGCAGTCAGGACAGTAGTCTATCTAGAGGATTTCCATGTAGTCTTCAAGTTGGATACCATCGTAGTTCAATAACCGTTCAACAATCTGTTGTCACAGCCTCACATTGAGTTCCACATAGTTTGACATAGTTATGGTATTCGGATGGTGATTGGTGATCATATAAATTCGTCAAGAGCCTGCTCCATAGCTTGATTTTCCTCATCGCTACTTTCTAATTCCGACTCAAAGTATGGTACCCAAAACCCATCCCTTGCTTCGAGTTCCATCTGCCATCGCTCCATCACAGGAATCGTCGGTGTCCCGCACATTGTAATGTAATTGATTGTTGGAGGGAGGGATTCGTTTGGCATGTTGTCTTTCCACCATTTGTTCACCATATCTATAGCATACTCTAATCCTTCTAGCGGTCCCCAACTGTTTTTGCTCATTGGGTATCCTTTCCATTTGACTAGGAACTGATCATTTCCATGCCAAAGATGGTGGTCTCATATATCTTCAACTTCCCATTCATCTTTCTTGTCAATGATGATAGGTTCAGGTAAAGAGTAGGTTCTTCCAGGGAACTTGAAGTCGTCATTTAGGTAGAATCGCTTGACAGCAGAGGCGTGGAAAATGGCAGTATTGTGGAAGTACATGCGTCCATCAATCTGGACAGTGTAGTTTTCTGTATGCTCGTCAAAGGATAAGACTTTGAAAGGTCCTCGCCATCGGGATTGTAATTTCTTACTGCGTCCAACATTGGTAATGAACATGTTTCCATGTACCATGAGCATATCACCTAGGGGGATAGGGACATGTTTGCATCGTCGCTTTTGAGTAGTAGTGGTGCTTCGGAATCGGGCAGCTTTGACAGCTTGGAAGGCATCATTCCAAATTGCTGGATGGAGGTTTAGGTTGTCATCAGAGGCAGGGACTGAGGAGTTCTTAAAAAGAGTTGTAGGTAGGAGAGGGTATTGAAGGCCGAAAACCACCTTGTATGGAGACATCTCCAAAGTGTCTGAAAATCTGGCATTGATATATGTGGCCAGTTCAATGAGGGCTGGTTCCCAATCGGTTTGTAGTTCATTGATCATGTTCCTAATTCAGGTCTTGACTTCGTGGATTTTTCATTCTGCTTGGCCATTAGTCTCATGATATCCAGGGGCAGCCATAATGTCGTTGATTCTGAAGGAGGTCAAGGTTTGCTTCCAGAATCTGGCGGTGAAACAGGGATCAGCATCACTGAAAATAGCTAAGGGGTATCCATGATGGGTAAATAGGTATCGTTGGAGGTTATTCCAGGTGTCTTTGGAGGAATCAGTAACCTTCATTGGTATGAGCCATGTATATCCAGAAATTCAATCTACAGTTACCAAGATGGTGTCATAACATGCAGATTTGTTGAATGGTTCAGTAAAATCGATGGCATAGGATTCGAATATTTCACATGGTTGTTGGAGGGTCTGCACTTTCTCTTCAAGTAGTTGTATTCGCTCCTTATTTACCTAGCAGAGTTCAAATTGTTTGACGAAATCGCGGAGGTCCTTTCGCATTTCAGGCCAGTAAACGTATTCCGAGGCGTATTGGAGGTTACAGTCTGTACTATGGTGTCCTTTGTTGTGGATTTTAGGGATGACATATTCCCTAATAGTCATTCCATTGAACATATGGCCTTTTAGGATGTATAGGCAATGTTCACCATAAGGTGTGCTGGTATAGGCCATCCCATTGTATATGTTATAGGGGGGGAGGTCTCCATGCCTGGAGATATCCATAGCTTTGAAGCAGATTGGATCATGGCAATATCCTGCTATCATTTGGCTTCGGAAAGAGGAGGTTAATTCTTCTGTGCTTGGTCTAACATCTCATTCATCCTCAATCAGGGATCCACTTGTCGGTTCAATAGGGTCTTCCTCTTCTTCAAAGGTTTCATCGAGTTGTTGGCGATGCTCAGGAATCGTAGGAGGCATGTAACGTGTACGCAAGGTGCTAATCACATTAATGGTAATAGGTACGATAGTTGGCAGGTGGCCTGCTCTTCCAGAGAGGAGGCGAGAGCTGAGAACTAAAGAAGGCTTGGAGGGTGTACCGAGGAACAAAGAAGTAACCGTTCAACCAAGTATATTGAAATACTGTCTGTCGGAGTCTGCCCTTTCTATTGTAGAAACAGGCGGTCTTTAAATACACAAATCTGTTCATGTCTTAACATGAATGAAACTAATCAAACGTATCAATCGATACACTTTGGTAAAACTCCTTAAGTATCAAAGCGATACTTAAAACAAAACATAAAACAAAATCAAGTATCAAACGATACTTAAAACTAACCAAGTATCAAAGTGATACTTAAAACAAAACATAAAACAAAACCAAGTATCAAACGATACTTAAAACTAACCAAGTATCAAAGCGATACCTAAACCAAAACATAAAACAAAACCAAGTATCAAACGATACTTAAAACTAACCAAGTATCAAAGCGATACTTAAAACAAAACATAAAACAAAACCAATAACCAAGTACCAATACCGGTTACATTCCCCAAAACCAAACAACTGTTTAAACAAACAAAACCTAATAATCATCAAAGGTGGAGTCCGAGAAACTAAGGGCTTCAGTTTCCGCTAAAAACTCTTCATCATAAGTGTCACACCAGTGGCAAGAGGAAACTCTAAGGAAACATTTAGACTCAAAGAAGGGTAAATCACAGTAGTCACGAATACCAGATTGGCGCTGTTCATCAACCCAAGCATGGTCACAATCAGGACAGTAGTCTATCCAGAGGATTTCGAAGTAGTCTTCGAGTTGGATAACATCACGGTTCAACAACTGTCCAACAATCTGTTGTCGCAGCCTCACATTGAGTTCCACATAGTTTGACATTGTTATGGTATTCGGATGGTGATTGGTGACTAGAAAAGGTTATCGAGGGCCTGCTCCATAGCTTGATTTTCATCATCGCTACTTTCTAATTCCAATTCAAAGTATGGTGCCCAAAATCCATCTCTAGCTTGGAGGTCCGCATGCCATCGCTCAGTTTCTGGCACTGTTGGTGTCCAGCACATGGTGATATAATTGATTGTTGGAGGGAAGGAATTGTTTGGTATGTTGTTTTCCCACCAATCGTTTACCATATCCATAGCATGTTCTAGTCCTTCTAGTGGTTCCCAGCTGTTCTCAATTGTCGGATATCCTTTCCATTTGACTAGGAACTGATCATTTCCATGCCAAAGGCGGTGGTAGCGGATTTCTTCAACTTCCCATTCATCTTTCTTCTCAATGATGATAGGTGTGGGTAGAGAGTGGGTTCTTCCAGGAAACTTAGAGTCGTCATTTGGGTGGAATCATTGGACTGCAGAGGCATGGAATACTGCTGTATTGCGGCGGTACATGCGTCCATCCATTTGGACAGTGTATTTCTCTGTATGTTTGTCAAAGGATAAGACCTTGAAAGGTCCTCGCCATCGGGGTTGCAGTTTCTTGCTGCGTCCAACATTGGTTATGAACATGTTTCCATGTACTATGAGCATATCACCTGGTAGAATAGGGACATGTTTGCATCGTCGCTTCTGAGCAGTAGTGGTGCTTCGGAATCGGGCAGCTTTAACAGCTTGGAAGGCATCATTCCGAATTGCTTGATGGCGGTTTAGATGATCGTCGGAGGCAGGAACTGAGGAGATCTTAAATAGTGTTGTATGAAGGAGGGGGTATTGGTGGCCAAAGACTGCCTTGTATGGTGACATTCCCAAGGTATCTGAAAATCCGGCATTGATATAAGCGGTCAGTTCAACAAGGGCTAGTTCCCAGTTGGTTTGTCGTTCATTGATCATGTTCCTAATTCCGGTCTTAACTTCGCAGATTTTTCGTTCTGCTTGGCCATTAGTCTCATTGTGTTCAGGGGCAGCCATAATGTGGTTTATTCCGAGGGAGGTCAAGGTTTGCCTCCAGAATCTGGCGGTAAAGCGGGGATCCGCATCACTGACAATAGATAAGGGGTACACATGGGGGGTAAACAGGTATCGTTGTAGGTTATTCCAGGTATCTTAGGAGGAATCGGTAACCTTCCTTGGTATGAGCCATGTGTATCCAGAGAATCGATCCCCAGCTACCAAGATGGTATCGTATCCTGCCGACTTGTTGAAAGGTCCTGCAAAATCGATGACATAGGATTCGAATATTTCACATGGTAGTTGGAGAGTTTGTGCTTTCCCTTCAGGCAGTTGTGTTCGCTCCTTGTTTGTCTGGCAGAGTTCACATTGCTTGAAGAAATCGCGGAAGTCCATTCGCATTTCAGGCCAGTAAGCATATTCCGAGGCATATTCGAGGTTGTGGTCCGCACTGTGGTGTCCTTTGTTGCGAATCTTGGATATGACATATTCCCTAATAGTCATTCCATTGAACATGTGGCCTTTCGGAATGTATAGGCAATGTTCACCATAATGGATGCTGGTATAGACCATTCCGTTGGAGATGTTGTCTGGAGCAAGATCTCTATGCCTGGAGCTATCCATGGCTTTGAAGTAAATTAGGTCATGGTGATATCCTGCTATCATTTGGCTTCAGAAAGAGGAGGTTATTCTTCTGTGGTTGATCTAACATCTCGTTCATCCGCAATGAGGGATCCTCTTGTTGCTTCGATCTGAGCCTCTTCTTCCTCAAAGGTTTCATAGAGTTGTCCACGATGCTCCGGAATTGTAGGGGGTATGACCCAGACAATGGTTTCATTGTTGTAAACTCCTAGGGGTCCACCATATAGTGGTCGTGAGTCAGTAATGGGAGGAGAGGATGGCGGGGCTGACTGTGGAGGGTGTAAATAGGGCATCGCATCCACATAGGCTGCTGCTTGTTCGAGTTCTTCAAGACCTTGGTATCATGTTGGAACAGGATTAAGTGTATGAGGAGGTTGGGTCGATTCATCTTCATCGATCATCACTTCTGCCCTTTCTGCAGTGTTGATGCTGGTCTTTTTGGAATTATCAGCAGGAATATAGTACAGTCGCTGGTACCTGTTGCCGCGCTTAATCTCAGTCTGGTGAAAAGGACAGGTGTCGTGATAACCGTGGGACCAGTGGAGTCTACTTTGTTCAAGTTCGTGAGCAGGTGTGCTGCGGAGTGTGCAATTGTCTTTCCATTCTTCATCAATGTCCTTTCCTCGTTCTGTTCCGGCAGCACTGTACATGGTGTAAGAGAACGGATTGGAGGGAGAGGCAGTGCTGTTGGTAGCCATCGGTGGTTCTTGTTTGGTATGTGGTGTTGTTAGAGCTGTCTTCGCTTTGTCTTGTGTGATGATGAACAAGAGGAGGATCTGCGAGGTCTTGATTCTGATATAGGTGGGAGAGAGCATCAGCTAAATAGTTTGTTCTTCCAGGGGTATAGATGATTTTTTCATCGTATTTGCTGATTTCACCTATCCATCTTGTTCTTCTCCTTCCAGGTATTCTTTCTGTTTTTAGATAAGTGAGAGGTTGGTGGTCGGTCACAATGGTGAAGGAGTTGCCCATCAGGATGTGGTTGAAGGCGGCGAGAGCATCAATCACAGCAAGGGCTTCCTTGTCTGTTGTTCTATAGGTCATCTGTGAGTTAGTGAACTTCCTACTGTGTAATGCCACCGGTCTTGCCTTTTCAGGAGAGGCCCCTTGTCCAATCCATGCTCCAACTCCAACATCCGATGTATTAGCAATTAGCCATATTGGTTCTAGTTTACTATAGTCGATATGTTGAATAACGTTGGCGTTTTTAATCAACTCCTTGATGTTGGTAAAGGCTTGGTCATGAGTGTGGGTCCAGACAAATTCTGCATTGCCGGTAAGGTCTGTGAGCGGCGCTGTCACAGTGGCGTAGTGTGGGAGGAACTGGGAAATATAGTTGACTAGTCCTAGGAATCGCATGAGTTCTTTTTGATTCCGGGGTGTCGACCATTCTGTTAAACAGGCTATTTTTCCTGGGACTGCATGTATTCCTTCATCATCTATAACATGTCCTAGAATATCGAGTTTGTCGGCAAACAGGATTGATTTGTTTCTGCTAGCATAGAATTTAGTTTCCCTAAGTTTGGTACAAACCAAACCTATATGGTAGGTGTGTTCTGTTGCGGTGTTCGAGAAGATGAGAATATCATCGATGTAGACCCAAACAAAATGGTGGAGGTATTCGCTCAGGAGGTTTTCCATAATTCGCATAAAGGTGGCGGGCGCATTCATATCACCTTGTAACATAACTCGGCTAATGAAACTTCCGAAGGGTGTTTTGAAACTGTTGTAGCGTTCGCTTTCTGGATCTAACCTTGCTTGGAAGTAGGCATCGCTTAGGTCAATCTTACTTCGGAATCTAGCCCGTCCAACTGCATTTAGGATCTGGGTTTGGTTTGGGATAGCGGAGCTGTCCATAACCGTGTTTTCTCTTGCGTAGCTTGAGATCAACAAAGGGGCGGATTCTTTTGCCATCTGCTTTGGGTTGAACAAACATAGGAGCGGCACCTGGGGCTTCTGCCTCGTAGATGACTCCTCCTCCTTGTTGTTGGTTGATCCAATCACAAAGTGGGCTTTTGTATGTGTCAGGAATAGAGTAGGTGGGTTGGTTCTTGAGTTTGGAGGGGTCGCGGAGCCGGATGTGATGGTTCACCTCTCTCATAGGCGGTAGTTCTTCAGGTATTATATCTGGGAAAACATCAGAGTATTCATCCAATAGTTTTTGGGTATTTGTTTCACTGATTGCGGCTTGGTACTCTCCGCTTGTTGGCTTGCATGAGACTCTGACCTTCTGATCTGGGAAATCGATGGTTGATTCTCCACACCTGATTATAGCTTTGTGGCGGTTCAGGAATGGCATGCCTATTAGGGCATCGTATTTGACTAAGTTTCCAACCAGCATTTCCTGGGGGGGTAGGACTGCAGAACCAAGTTGCATGGTCGTACTACAGGTTTTATGGCTTGTCGATCGCGATCCTTTTACTGCCATATTGACTGGTATGGGTTGGTTAAGGTCTCGAGTTGGGAGTCCATGGACAGAGACAAAGGCATTACTGATCATATCTCTTCTGATTGCGCCAGTGTCCAATAGGACTCACGCCCTTTTGTCATTGATCAGGATAGTACCTTCCAGAGCTGTGCGTGCTTTGAATGTAGCCGGAGGTCGAACACTGTTGCATTCCACATCAATATATCCGATATGGATCTCTGCATAATCGCTGGATTGGGCTATTATCGCTTTCCACATTGTTGGCCGATGCCTCTTGCTTACTTGCCTTTCCTTTCATTTTCTTCGTAGAACAGTTCTTTGCCACGTGTCCTGTTTTTCCACATTCAAAACATTCTCCTTTCTGCCGTCGCGATTCTTTGGAGTATTTTGTTTTCTTCTTGAAAACTCGTAGGGTATCGTCTCCAGAGTTGCTGGAGGCTTTTTGTCGTAGATGGCTGTTCCTACTAGAGGATGTCTGTGTTTTGTAGGCCTTGGTCTCATGGAGAATGGCGTCCTTTCGTTCTGCTCTTGCAATTATGACTGCAATATCATCGCCGTCTTCCTCGAGAGGTTCTACTTCTCGCCGGAGGGTAGGGTGCATAGTGTCATAGAATCGTCGCTTCAGAATGTATTTGGAGATACTTCCTCTCTCCATTCAGTCCTTATACATCATCAGGTCCATAGCCCCATCGGTGATTCGCTTGACGTGCATTCCATTAACTTGCGGCAGCTGGTTGAATTTATTGTATAGGAGGTCGTTGGTTATACAGGATTGGAATCGTCCGTTCAGGTAATCGAGAACTGTAGTTCCTCTTAATCTTACATTCCCGCCGAAATCCTTATAGCATTGGTGGTATGCGTCGGTTGCCTTTCCTTCGCAAAATAATCCATGATAAGTCCGGTTGTAGGATCTTCTACATCTTTCCCTTGTAGAGTAGGAAGTGTGAGAGTTCCGTCGCCCATCGTTCCAATGCTTCAGGTTTGAGGTCTTTTCCTTCTCCAGTAAACTTTACTGGGAGGTGGAGTGTAAATTTAGGGGGTTCAAATGCTGCAGGTACCTCCTCTTCTTGAGGCCTAGTCGGAGATTTTCCTCCTCCAGTAGGCCCTCCTCCTGTGCTAGCCATGTCGGATTTGCTACTGGATTCAGGGTCGATTGGAGGATCAAAGGAAGGCTTCTTTGGTGGAGTAGAAGGGAATTCTCCAGGAGGTTGTGTATCTTCTGTGTTTGCAGGATCGCCCTGCTCTTTAGCAGAGTGCCGGGGTTGTTTCTTTCTTGTAAGGTCTTGCTGTAGGATTTGCTTCCTACTCCTGGTCGTCAAAGACTCTATCTTGGGTTTGACATGAAGCCGAATGTGCCGTGATTCTGCCGCTTCTCTCCGCCAGCGTTCTGAGGTAGATATCGATAGGTTGATCAGGCCTAAATCCGGGGACAGGTTCTTAACCACTTGCTGAGGTTAAAAAAAGTGTAACGTGTTCGCAAGGTGGTAATCTCGTTAACGGTAATAGGTACGATAGTTGGCTGGTGGCCTGCTCTTCCAGAGCGGAGGCGAGAGCTGAGAACTAAAGGAGGCTTCGAGGATGTACTGAGGAACAAAGAAGTAACAGTTCAACCAAGTATATTGAAATACTGTCTGTCGGAGTCTGCCCTTTCTATTGTAGAAACAGGCGGTCTTTAAATACACAAATCTGTTCATGTCTTAACCTGAACGAAACTAATCAAAGGTATCAATCGATACACTTTGGTAAAACTCCTTAAGTATCAAAGCGATACTTAAAACAAAACATAAAACAAAACCAATAACCAAGTACCCGGACCGGTTACCGGGCATGACAGAAACAATGGTTTCATTGTTGTACGCTCGTCAGGGTCCACTATATAGTGGTCGTGAATTGATTATGGGAGGAGAGGATGGCAGGGCTGACTGCGGAGCGTGTAGGTAAGATATTACATCCACGTAAGTTGCTTCTTGTTTGAGTTCTTCAAGACCTTGGTGTCGTGTTGGAACAGGATTAAAAGTGTGGGGAGGTTGGGTCGAACGATCATCATCGATCATCTCTTCTCCTCCTTCTCTGGTGTCAAAGCTGGTGTTTTTGGAATCGTCAGCAGACATATAATATAGTCACTGGTATCTGTTGCCGAATTTAATCTCAGTGTAGTGAAAGGGGCAAGAATCGAGGTAACAGTGGGACCAGTAGAATCTGCTTTGTTCAGGTTTGTGAGTAGGTGTGCTGCAGAGGTTGCAATCATCTTTCCACACGTTATCCATGTGCTTTCCTCGTTTAGTTCCCGCAGCTCTGCACATAGTGTATGAGAAAGGATTGGAGGGAGCGGCAGAGTTGGCGGTAGCCATTGATGGTTCTTGTTCATAGGGGGTGTCATCAGGGCTGTCTTCGCTTTGCCTTGTGTGGTCATGAACGTTAGGGGGGTCTGTGAGGTCTTGATTCTCATATAGGCGGGAGAGAGCATCAGCTAAATAGTTCGTTCTTCCAGGGGTATAGATGATTTTTGCATCGTATTTGCTGTTCTCGCCTATCCATTGTGTTCTTCTCCTTCCAGGTATTTTTTCTGTTATAAGATTAGTGAGAGGTTCGTGGTTAGTAACAATGGTGAAGGTATTGCCCATCAGGATGTGGTTGAAAGCAGCAAGAGCATCAATAACAGTAAGGGCTTTCTTGTCCGTTGTTCCATAGTTCATCTGTGAATTAGTGAACTTCCTGCTATATAATCCCACTGGTCTTGCCGTTTCATGAGAGGCCCCTTGTCCAACCCATGCTCCAACTCCAGCGTCCAATGCATCTGTAATCAGCCATGTTGGGTCCGGTTTACTGTAGTCAATAGGCCGTATAATATTGGTGTTTTTAATCAATTCCTTGATGTTGGTAAAGGCTTGGTCATGATTGTGGGTCTAGCCAAATTATGCATTTCCGGTAAGGTCTGTGAGTGGTGCTGTCACACTGGCATGGTGTGGTAAGAACTGGATGATATAGTTGACTAGTCCTAGGAATCGCAGGAGTTCCTTTTGGTTCCGGGGTGTAGTCCATTCTGTTAAACAGGATATTTTTCCAGGGGCTGCATGTATCCCTTCGTCATCTATCACATGTTCTAGAATATCAGGCTTATCGGCAAATAGAATTGATTTGTTTCCGCTAGCGCAGAATTTAGCTTTCCTTGGTTTGGTACAAACTAAACCTATATGGTAGGCATGTTGTGTTTTGATGTTTGAGAAGATGAGAATATCATAAATGTAGACCAAGACAAAATGGTGGAGGTATTCGCTTAGGAGGTTTTCCATAATTCGCATAAAGGTGGCGGGCACATTCATATCACCTTGTAACATAACTTGGCTAATGAAACTTCCACAAGGTGTTTTGAAACTGTTGTAGCATGCAATTTCCGGATCTATCCTTGTCTGGAAGTAGGCATCACTTAGGTTAATCTTGCTTTGGAATCTAGCCTGTCCAACTGCAGGCAGGATCTGAGTTTGATTTGAGATAGCCGAACTTTCTATAACTGTGTTTTCATTCCATATGTTGAGGTCAACCAAGGGGCGGATTCTTTTGCCATCTACTTTGGGTTGAACAAACATAGAAGTGGCACTTGGGGCTTCTGCCCGGTAGATGACTCCTCTTCTTTGTTGTTGGTTGATCCCATCTCAAAGTGGGCTTTTGTATACGTTAGGGATAGAGCAGGTGGGTTGATTTTTAAGATTAGAGCGGTCTCCGAGGGGAATGTGCTGGTTCACCTTTCTCATAGGCGGTAGTAGTTCAGGTATCTGATCAGGGAAAACATCCGAGTATTCCTCCAATATGCGTTGGGCCATTGCTTCACAAACTGCCGCTTGGTACTCTCTCCTTGTTGACTTACAAGAAACTCTGACCTTCTGATCTGGCAAATCGATAGTCAAGTCCCCACATCTGATTAAAGCTTCGTGGCGGTTCTGGAATGGCATTCCTATCAGGGCATCATACTTGGCTAGATTCCCAACTAGCATCTCCTAGGGAGCCAGGATGGTAGAGCCAAGTTGAATAGTTGCACTGCAGGTTTTATGGCTTGTTGATCGCGATCCCTTCACTGCTATATTGACTTGTATGGGTTGGTTAAGGTCTTGAGTTGAGAGTCCATGGACAGAGACAAAGACATTGCTGATCATGTCTCTTCCAATTGCAACAGTGTGTCACGAATATGGCTTAGCATGGAAAAGGTTTTCACGTGACACATGGTTATGAGACACAGGTATGTTATTATTTTGCACATATAACTCATTCGAGTTATATGATTTGTTATGTGTGGGATTTGTGATGCTTTCGCACATGGCTCAAATATGAGTCATGGGACATGCCCCTGACGAGTATGCCTTGCGAGTGTGCCTTGCAGGTAAGCCTTGCGCATATGATTTATGTTTCGCACATGACCTCATTATGAGGTTATTGGTTTCGCGCATATGACTCAGTCGAGTCATATGACTTGTTTATTGTGTTATGATTGGTTTATGAGTTTTGCACATGACCTCGCTATAAGGTCATGGGTTTTGAGCATGTGATCATTTTGGTCACATGACTAGTTTGTTATGATTTGGTTTTGCGCATGTGACCACTTTAAGTCACATGATTAAAGGCGGGAAGAACACTATATAAGGAGGCCGATGCGGCCGAGGAAGATAGGTTCTTCACGCTGTGTTCTACGTACTTTTCCTACTTATTACTTTAATGAATATAAAACACCTTTGCGATCTTTATCTTTATTGCAATATTATCCTTACGCCAGGAAGGGCTCGTCATGAAGACGAGTTAGAGAAAGGTTACGATAGGCGTTTCCGATAGAAGACAAAGGTCTTGTACTATCGGTAACGTAGGCAGGGACCTAAAGATATCGTAAGACAAAGAAAGAACAAGACAGAAACGATAAGTATCGTTCCCCATGGCCAAGAACTAACTATCTAGAAAGGGATCGTTACATTACAAAGTGTCACCTAGTGCGTCGCTAAACGATACAAGACGGCATCCTTCAACCCAGACAGGGAAGGAGATATTGACATCGACGATCAAAATCTTAATCTAGGAGGATTCAGCAATGCCCTAGGTCACATCTCAGCAGAACCCTCAAGAGCAGCACGCCCCGTAACCCCAGAGAATGGATCACCAGTCGATAGCTCTCCTGCTGGAACTCCACGACCTGAGAGAATGTCGGGATCCGCAGTACCTGGGCCACCAGCCCCAGCAGCTCCGGCACCAAGAACCAGCATACTTGGAATGACTGAAGATCAGTTTCAGGCATTTCTCGTAGCCACACGAAATACAGGACAAGGAAATGTCCAACGACCAAAAGCAAAGGAGCCCGACACATACGAAGGAGCTGAAGATAAGCTACGAATATTCTTAGCACAATGCGAAGGATATTTTGCCGTTAAAGGATACGGAGAACAACATGTGGAGATCAAGATTCCATATGTGGAATCTCTGCTCAGAGGACTCGCGGGACACTGGATCATGCCTTTCCAAGATGGAAGGAAGCAGAGGGAATGGGTCACATACGAAGAGTTCAAGGCGACACTCTTCGAACAATTTGGAGATCCCAACGCCAAAGAAACAGCAAGACGAAAGCTAGAAAAACTCCAGCAAGGAAAACAAACATTCTCGGCATACTGTAACAAATGTCGACTATTGGAATACGAGGCTGAGTTGGATGATGCGACTCTCTACATCATCCTCCTGAGAAACTGCAGTGAGAGACTCCAAGAGGTATGGGGAATCTCTGACCTGCGCTATACGACAGCCGAACAGTTTGCAAGATGGGCAATTGACAAAGAAAGTAAATTAAACATGGTTCGGAGCAACTCTGAAAATTCTATAGCGCACAGAGTGGTCCAATCATCCAGGAATGTGGACGGAACCTTCAAACCGCAAGCACCTCGAGGAGAAAGTCGAGTATTACCACCAGGCGAACCAATGGAGTTAGACAAGTCAAGAACAGGACCTGCTCTGAATCTGTCTAAAGAAGAATACGCCAGGAGGATGAACGGGAAATTATGCCTAAGGTGTGGAAAATCAGGGCATCGGATACGAGAATGCAGAAGCCGACCGGACAACAGATACCAGGGAAACAGAGCTGCTGGAAATAACTGTTTCCAAAATCAGAAAAGGAGCAACATCTGCGAGATGATAGCAGAGGATTCACCGGCGGAAAACGACGAGGGTCTCCAGTAAACGGTGGTCTGGGAGACCCAAGATGTGGACCTGGAAAACCCATCAAATTAGCGAACTACTACACGGCACTACACACCTAAAGAGGAGAAGAAGATAGAGATCATGTGATGATCAAAATGAAGATATACAACAAAGAAAACGAAGAAATAACAATATATGCAATGCTCGACTCAGGGGCCACTGAAGACTTTATCGACAAAGAAATATGCGACAAATACGGCCTCCACGCCAAACAAGCGAAGAAAGCAAGACAAATCTACCTAGCGGATGGAAAGCCAAGCGCTATGGGTCCTATAACCCATACGGTGACAGTACCTATGGACATCGACAGCAATAGGAAAACGGCAACCTTTCAAGTGGCAGATTTAAAGAACCATGAGATAGTCCTAGGGATGCCATGGTTACGGAAACATAATCCAATGATCGATTGGAACGAGAACAAGATGACGTTTACAGGTGAACTATGTACGACACAATGTCTCAACAGTTCACCTGTTGTCCACTCCACACCAATACGAGAAGCGGAAGAAGAAACTTTACATGCAAAGTTTGCCAAGATGCGGCAAGGTAAGAGAGTCCGGATACAAAGGCTGGACCAAGAGGCAAAAGTGCCTACCAAGGGTTCCAAAGGGGCAGCAGGACACGACCTATACGCCAACAAAGGAATCAAGATACCTGCCAACGGACAGGCAACGATAGCAGCAGGAATAGCCATTGGACTCCCAGAAGGCACCTACGGACGAATAGCACCCCGTAGTGGTCTAGCGTTCAAACACCGACTCATGACCATGGCAGGGATGATCGACGTCGGCTATACAGGTGAAGTCAAAGTGGTCCTGGCCATCCTATCTCAAGAGGACTATCAAATCCAGAAAGGCAATCGAATCCCACAGTTGATAATCGAAAAAATCAACCAAAAAGATCTGCATGAAGTAGATCAACTGGAAGAAACCACAAGAGGAAGTAAGGGATTTGGAAGCACAGACCAAAGCCAGCTCGATACAACAAAAAGAATTGAGATCAAAGAAATCACAGCACAAGCCTTCGGAAGGTACTATCGAAGAGGAGATAGCACAGGAATTCTCCAATGGACATACGAAGACGAGAAAGCAGTTCTAGCAAAAATCAACATCAGCACAGAACTAGCAATCCAGGACAAGAAATTCCAAAGCAAAAAGGGATGGAAAGAATTGGTTCCAAAAGAATATCACCAATTCACAAATCTATTCCAAGAAGAGGAAGCTACAGAGCTACCACCTCGAAGACCAGGAATCGACCACGAAATTCAGCTGGACAAAGACGAAAAAACGGGAAAAACAAAAGAAATTCCCTATAAGAAGTTATACCCCCTAGGGGAAGCAGAGCTCAAAGAACTTAGGAAGTCTATCGAGCAAAACCTAAAGAGAGGATGGATCCGAGACTCTTTCGCGTCAGGAGGATCTCCAATACTATTCGTCAAAAAGAAAGACGGAAAAATGAGACTCTGCGTGGACTACAGGGCCCTCAATTCAGTTACCAAGAAAGACCGATATCCACTACCCTTGATTGGGGAAGCACTGGACAGACTACAATCAGCAAAATATTTCACCAAACTCGACATCAAAGACGCATACCACAATATACGCATCAAGGCAGGAGACGAATGGAAGACTACATTCGCCTCCAGATACGGAATGTTCGAATATTGGTTATGCCTTTCGGGCTAACTAACGTACCGGCTTCATTCCAGAGATGGATCAACAGGGTACTTAATAAGTACCTCGACATATGTTGCATCATATACCTGGACGATGTACTCATATACTCAGAAAACATACAACAACACCAAAAAGATATCTGCAACATCATGGCGGCAATACAAGGATCAGGAATGAAGATCAAACCAACAAAATGCGAATTCCATAAGGAAGAAACAGAATACCTTGGATTTATCATCAATCGAAGTGGGGTCAAGGTTGACCCAGTTAAAACAGCAGCCATTTGGGATTGGGCCAAACCAAACAACAAAACAGATGTTCAGTGCTTTATGGGATTCTGCAACTTTTATCGAAGGTTGATGGAGGGATTTAGCAGGCTTGCAAAACCACTCTATAACCTTACGAAGAAAGACAAAAAATGGGAATGGGGAGAAAACGAACAAAAAGCATATGATGCAATACAAATACATCTAACATCAGCACCCATACTGGTTCATTTTGACCCAAACCGAAAGACAATGATCGAAACAGATGCCTCAAAATATGTATGCTCAGGCATACTATCTCAACAATGCAATGATGGAAAATGGAGGCCAGTGTCTTACCGATCCAAGACAATGACCCCTGCAGAGTGCAACTACGATGTTGCAAACAAAGAACTATTAGCGATAGTTCAAGCACAAAAAGAATGGAGGAGATACATTTCAAACAACGACCATCCAGTCCGAGTTCTAACCGACCACAAGAACATGGTCCCGTTCATGACCACGAAAGAATTGAACGACCGCCAGATTAGATGGATGGAGCACCTTAGCAAATACAACTTCAAAATCGAATATAGACCAGGAAAAGAGTGCGGAAAGCCAGATCCTCTCGCGAGGATTGCAAGCGATAAACCACAAACGAAAGAAGACGAAAGAATCAAACAAAGAACACGAATCCTATTACCAAAAACCTACTTCGAGGCAATGGAGGTTATCCAATTCACATCAAAAGAGGAAAGAGGAATTGAGAATGCAAACGAGAAAGACAAAACAATCCAGGCAATAAGAGAAGCCATGGAAAAAGGAAAAAAAGAGATGAAAGGAATTGCACTGGGGTTATACCAATGGAAGGATGGAAATATGTGGTACGATGGAAAACAATGGATCCCGGAAGGAGAGGAGATAAGGACAGACATCATACGACAACACCATGATATCCGAACGGCAGGACATGGAGGAACGGCTAAAACCACGGAATTCATCACGAGGTCATTTTATTCGCCAGGACTGCGCGAAGATGTCAAACGATATGTCAAAAACGGCGACATATGCCAGAGAACAAAAACGGCTAAACACGCACTATATGGACTACTAAAATCAAATGAAGTCCCCGAACAACCATGGGAAACAATTACTATGGATTTTATCACGGACCTACCAACATTGGAAAATTGCGATAGCATCCTGGTCGTGGTGGATCGCCTGACCAAAATGAGTCATTTCATTCCGGTTAGAAAAGACATCAACACGAGGGATTTTATACAAACATTCTTCCGAGAGGTCTTTCGACTTCACGGCCTCCCAAAGAATATCATTACTGATCGAGGAACACTATTCACATCGGGACTATGGAAGAAAGTAACCGGAAAAATGGGGATACCAAACAGGATAAGCACAGCATTCCACCCACAAACGGATGGACAAACGGAATGGGTAAATGCGATACTCGAACAATATTTAAGGGCCTATGTCAATTATCAACAAGATGATTGGTACAAGCTGTTATCTATGGCCGAGTTCGCATACAACAATGGAAATCAAGAAACAATTCGCACGACACCCTTCTTCGCAAATTACGGACAACATGTACAAAGTCAGACCACATATCATACGATTAAAGATGTGATACCGGATAAAACCGATATGGGGAAACTACACAAAACATTACAATACGAAATGAGTGAAGCACAACAACGACAGAAAGAACAATACGATAAGCACCGAAGACCAGATCCGAACATACGACCCGGAGATATGGTATGGCTAATATCACGCAGTATTCATACAACGTGACCATCAAAGAAATTGGACTACATGAAAATAGGACCATTCCGGATTCTGGAAAAAGTGTGGAGCCGAGCTTATAAACTCGACCTTCCCCCCTCAATGCGAATACACAAGACATTCCACATCTCACTCCTCGAACTACACAACGACAATAGGTTTCCTTCACAAACACTTATTCCTCCCCCTCCAATCGAACTCGACGGAGAACCAGAATACGAGCTCGACCAAATAGTCGATTCCCGCTTCTTCCACGATCACCTCCAATACTGAGCCAAGTGGACAGGATATTCTCCTGAACACGATAAAACTTGGTACTTCACATACAACTTTGAAAACGCACAAGATGCCATCTCAACCTTCCACCAGGGATACCCAGGCAAGCCTGGCGCAAGTGACGATCACGTTCAACCAAGGCAAAGAAGAGGGAAAGACTCCCACACCGTTGCAGCAAGATGAGGGCTGGGGCGATAGCCCCCGCCAAACCACACCCACCAGCCCCGAATACTCATTCTTGGGGCCAACCGACGAAGAACTCAAGGAAAGAATAACGTGTTCGCAAGGAGCTAATCACGTTATCGGTACTAGATACGATAGTTGGCAGGTGACCTGCTCTTCCAGAGAGGAGGCGAGAGCTGAGAACTAAAGGAGGCTAGCAGGGTGTACTGGGGAACAAAGAAGTAACCGTTCAACCAAGTATATTGAAATACTGTCTGTCGAAGTCTGCCTTTTCTATCATAGAAACAGGCAGTCTTTAAATACACAAATCTGTTCATGTCTGGCATGAACGAAACTAATCAAAGGTATCAATTGATACTCTTTGGTAAAACTCCTTAAGTATCAAAGCGATACTTAAAACAAAACATAAAACAAAACCAAGTAGCAAACAATACTTAAAACAAACCAAGTATCAAAGCGATACTGAAAATATAAACAAAACCAAGTATCAAACGATACTTAAAACAAACCAAGTATCAAAGCGATACTTAAAACAAAAAACAAAACATAAAACAAAACCAATAACCAAGTACCCGTACCGGTTACATTCCCCAAAACAAAACAACTGTTTAAACAAACAAAACTGAATAATCATCAAAAGCGGAGTCTGAGAAACTAAGGGCTTCAGTTTCCGCTAAAAATTCTTCATCGTAAGTGTCACACCAGGGACAAGAGGAAATTCTAAGGGAACACTTAGACTCGAAGAAATCTAAATCACAGTAGTCACCAATACCAGATTCGTGCTGGACATCGACCTAAGCATGATTGCAATCAGGATAGTAGTCAACCCAGAGGATTTCGAAGTAGTCTTCAAGTTGGATAACATCGCGGTTCAACAACAGTCCAACAATCTGTGGTCGCTGCCTCACATTGAGCTCCACATAGTTTGACATCGTTATGGTGTTCGGATGGTGATTGGTGACTAGATAAAGTTTTTGAGGGCCTGCTCCATAGCTTGATTCTCCTCATCGCTGCTTTCGAACTCCGACTCAAAGTATGGTGCCCAAAATCCATCCCTAGCTTCGAGTTCTGCGTGCCATCGCTCAGTTTCTGGCATTGTAGGTGTCCAGCGCATGGTGATATAATTGATTGTTGGGGGGAGGAATTCGTTTGGCATGTTGTCTTTCCACCATCCGTTCACCATATCCATAGCGTGCTCTAGTCCTTCCCGTGGTTCCCAACTGTTTTCACTCGTCGGATATCCTTTCCATTTGACTAGGAACTGATCATTTCCATGCCAAATGAGGTGATCTCTGATTTCTTCAACTTCCCATTCATCCTTCTTATCGATGATGATAGGTTCGGGTCGTGAGTGGGTTCTTCCAGGGAACTTAGAATCGTCATTTGGGTGGAATCATTTGACAGCGGAGGCATGGAATACTGCAGTATTGCGGCGCTACATGCATCCATCCATCTGGACAGTGTAGTTCTCTGTATGTTCGTCAAAGGATATGACTTAAAAGGTCCTCGCCATTGGGGTTGCAGTTTCTTGCTGCGTCAAACATTGGTGATGAACATCTTTCCATGTACCATGAGCATATCACCCGGTGGAATAGGGACATGTTTGCGTCGTCGCTTCTGAGCAGTAGTGGTGTTGCGGAATCGGGCAGCTTTAACAGCTTGCAAAGCGTCATTCCGAATTGCTTGATGGCAGTTTAAGTGTTCATCGGAGGCAGGGACTGAGGAGTTCTTGAATAGAGTTGTAGGTAGGAGAGGGTATTGGCGGCCAAAGACTGCCTTGTATGGCAACATCCCCAAGGTATCTGAAAATCCGACATGGATATATGAAGCGAGTTCGACAAGGGCTGGTTCCCAGTTGTTTTGTCGTTCATTGATCATGTTTCTAATTCCGGTCTTAACCTCGCGGATTTTTCGTTCTGCCTGGCCATTAGTCTCATGGTGTCCCGGGGCAGCCATTATGTGGTTTATTCCGAGGGAGGTCAAGGTTTGCTTCCAGAATCTGGCGGTAAAGCAGGGATCAGCATCACTGACAATAGATAAGGGGTACACATGGGAGGTAAACAGGTATCGTTGTAGGTTATTCCAGGTGCCTTTGGAGGAGTCGGTAACCTTCATTGGTATTAACCAGGTATATCCAGAGAATCGATCCACAGCTACCAAGACGGTGTCATATCCGGCGGACTTGTTGAATGGTCCTGCGAAATCGATGTCATAGGATTCAAATATTTCACATGGTAGTTGGAGGGTCTGAGCTTTCCCTTTAGGAAGTTGTGTTCATTCCTGATTTGTCTGACAGAGTTCGCATTGCCTGACAAAATCGCGGAAATCCTTTCTCATTTCAGTCCAGTAAACATATTCTGCGGCATATTGCAGGTTGCGATCCGCACTATGGTGTCCTTTGTTGTGGATTTCGGTAATAACATATTCTCTAATGGTCATTCCATTGAACCTATGGCCTTTTGGTATGTATAAGCAGTGTTCACCATAATGGGTACTGGTATAGACCATTCTATTTGATATGTTGTAAGGACGAGGTCTCCATGCCTGGAGCTATCCATGGCTTTGAAGTAAATCGGGTCATGGCGGTATCCTGCTATCATTTGGCTTTGGAAAGAGGAGGTCAATTCTTCCGTGGTCGATCCAACATCTCGTTCATCCTCGATTAGGGATCCTCTTGTTGGTTCGATAGGGGCTTCCTCTTCCTCAAAGGTTTCATAGAGTTGACGCCAATGCTCGGGAATAGTAGGGGGTATGACTGAGACAATGGTTTCATTGTTATATACTCGTAAGGGTCCACCATATAGTGGTCGTGAATCGATTATGGGAGGAGAGGATGGCGGGGCTGACTGTGGGGTGTATAAATAGGATATTGCATCCATGTAGGCTACTGCTTGTTCGAGTTCTTCAAGACCTTGGTATCGTGTTGGAACAGGATTAAGGGTATGAGGTGGTTGGGTCAATTCATCTTCATTGATTATCTCTTTTGCTCCTTCTACGGTGTCGAAGCTGGTGTCTTTGCAATCCTCAGCAGGCATATAGTACGGTCGCTGGTATCTGTTGACGAACTTGATCTCAGTCAGGTGAAAAGGACAGGTGTCGTGATAACAGTGGGACCAGTGGAGTCTACTTTGTTCAAGTTCGTGAGGAGGTGTGCTGCGGAGCGTGCAATTCTCTTTCCATTCTTCATCAATGTCCTTTCCTCGTTCTGTTCCGGCAGCACTGTACATGGCGGAAGAGAAAGGATTGGAGGGAGTGGCAGAGCTGGCGGCAGCCATCGATGGTTCTTGTTCATAGGAGGTGTCGTCAGGACTGTCCTCGCTTTGCCTTGTGTGGTTGTGAACAAGGTGAGGGTTTGCGAGGTCTTGATTCTCATATAGGCGGGAGAGAGAAGAGATCAGCTAAATATTGCGTTCTTCCAGGGGTGTAGATAATTTTTGCATTGTATTTGCTGATTTCGCCTATCCATCTTGTTCTTCTTTTTCCGGGTATCCTTTCTGTTTTAAGATTAGTGAGAGGTTGGTGGTCGGTAACAATAGTGAAGGTATTGCCCATGAGGATGTGGTTGAAAGCGGCGAGGGCATCAATCACAGCAAGGGCTTCCTCGTCTGTTGTTCCTTAGTTCATCTGTGAATTAGTGAACTTTCCGCTGTGTACAGCGGCCGGTCTTGCCGTTTCATAGGAGGCTCCTTGTCCAACCCTTGCTCCAACTCCAATATCCCGTGCATCAGTAATCAGCCATATTGGTTCTGGTTTGCTGTAGTCGATAGGTTGTATAATGTTGGCATTTTTTATGAATTCCTTGATGTTGGTAAAGGCTTGGTCATGAGTGTGGGTCCAGACAAATTCTGCATTGCCAGTAAGGTCCTTGAGCGGCGCTGTCACAGTGGCATGGTGTGGTAGGAACTGGGAAATATAGTTGACTAGTCCTAGGAATCGCATGAGTTCCTTTTGATTCCGGGGTGTCGACGATTCCGTTAAACAGGGTATTTTTCCTGGGGCTGCATGTATTCCTTAATCATCTATAACAGGTCCTAGAATATCGAGTTTGTCGGCAAACAGGATTGATTTGTTTCTGCTAGCATAGAATTTAGCTTCCGTAAGTTTGGTACAAACCAAACCTATATGGTAGGCGTGCTCTGTTGCGGTGTTCGAGAAGATGAGAATATCATCAATGTAGACTCAAACAAAATGGTGGAGGTATTCGTTCAGGAGGTTTTCCATAATTCGCATAATAGTAGCGGGCGCATTCATATCGCCTTGTAGCATAACTCGGCTAATAAAACGTCCAAATGGTGTTTTGAAACTGTTGTATCATTCGCTTTCTGGATATAACCTTGTTTTGAAGTAGGCATCTCTTAGGTCAATCTTACTTTGGAATCTAGCCTGTCCAACTACATTGAGTATCTGGGTTTGGTTTGGGATAGCGGAGCTGTCCATAACTGGGTTTTCGTTCCGTAGCTTGAGATCAACCAAGGGGTGTATTCTTTTGCCGTCTGCTTTGGGTTGAACAAACATAGGAGCGGCACCTGGGCCTTCTGCCCGGTAGATGACTCCTCTTCTTTGTTGTTGGTTGATCCAATCACAAAGTGGGCTTTTGTATGCGTCAGGAATAGAGTAGGTGGGTTGGTTCTTGAGATTAGAGGGGTCTCAGAGGCGAATGTGGTAGTTCACCACTCTCATAGGCGGTAGTTCTTCGGGTATTTGATCAGGGAAAACATCAGAGTATTCATCCAATAGTTCTTTGGTAGTTGCTTCACAGACTGCGGCTTGGTGCTCTCCGCTTGTTGGCTTGCATGAGACTCTGACCTTCTGATCTGGGAAATCTATGGTTGATTCCCCACACCTGATTATAGCTTTGTGGCTGTTCAGGAATGGCATGCCCATTAGGGCATCGTATTTGGCTAGGTTTCCAACCTGCATTTCCTGGGGGGGTAGTATAGCAGAACCAAGTGAAATAGTCGCAGAACAGGTTTTATGGCTTGTGAATCGTGATCCTTTTACTGCCATATTGACAGCTACGAGTTGGTTAAGGTCTTGGGTTGGGAGTCCATGGACAGAGACAAAGGCATTACTGATCATATCTCTTCTGATTGCGCCTGTGTCGAATAGCACTCGAGCTTTTTTGCCATTGATCAGAATAGTACCTTGCAGAGCGGTGTGTGCTTTGAATGTAGCTGGAGGTCGAATCCTGTTGTATTCCACATCGATATATCCGATATGGATCTCTTCATATTCACTGGATTGGGCATTATCGCTTTCAACATTGTTGGCTGATACCTCTTGCTTAATTGCCTTTCCTTTTCTTTTCTTCGCAGGACAGTTCTTTGCCATGTGTCCTGTTTTTCCACATTCAAAACATTCTCCTTTTTCCCGGCTCGATTCTTTGGAGGATTTTGTTTTCTTCTTGAAAACTCGTGGGGTATTTTCTCCAGAGTTGCTGGAGGCTTTGTGTCATGGCGGGCTGTTTCTACTAGAAGATGTCTGTGTTTTGTAGGCCTTGGTTTCATGGAGAATGGCGTCCTTTCGTTCTGCTCTTGCAATTATTACTGCAATATTATCGCCATCTTCCTCAGGTGGTTGCACTTCTCGCCGGAGGGTAGGGTGCATGGTGTCGTAGAATCGTCGCTTCAGGATGTATTTGGAGATAATTCCTCTCTCCATCCGGTCCTTATACATTATTAGGTCCGTAGCCACATCGGTGATTCCCTTGACATGCATTCCGTTAACTTGTTGGAGCTGGTTAAATTTGTTGTATCGGAGGTCGTTGGTTATAGAGGATTGGAATCATCTTTTCAGGTAATCAAGAACTGTAGATCCTCTTAATCTTATATTCCCGCCGAAATCCTTATAGTATTGGTGGTATGCGTCGGTTCCCTTTCCTTCGCAAAATGAGCCAATGATAAGTCCAGTTGTAGGGTCTTCCACATCTTTTCCTTGTAACAGTAGGAAGTGTGTGAGTTCTGTTGCCCATCGTTCAAAGGCTTCAGGTTTGAGGACTTTCCCTTCGCCTGTGAACTTCGCTAGGAGGTGGAGTTTAAACTTAGGGGGTTCAAATGCTGCGGGTACCTCCTATTCTTCCGGCCTTGCCCGAGATTTCCCTCCTCCTGAAGGCCCTCCTCCTGTGCTAGCCATATCTGATTCGCTACTAGATTCAGGGTAGTTTGGAGGTTCAAAAGAAGGCTTCTTGGCTGGAGTAGCAGGGAATTCTCCTGGAGGTTGTGTATCTTCCGTGTTTGCAGGACCATCCCGCTCTTTAGCAGAGCGCCGGGGTTGTTTCTTCTTTGTAAGGTCTTGCCGTGGGATTTGCTTCCCACTCCTAGTCGTCAAAGACACTATCTTGGGTTTGAGATGAAGCCGAATGTGCTGTGATTCTGCCGCTTCTCTCCACTAGCGTTCTGAGGTAGATATCGATAGGTTGATCAGGCCTAAATCTGGGGACAGGTTCTTAACCACTGGCTGAGGTTAAAAAATTGTAACGTGTTCGCAAGGAGCTAATCACGTTATCAGTAATAGATACGATAGTTGGCAGGTGGCCTGCTCTTCTGGAGAGGAGGCGATAGCTGAGATCTAAAGGAGGCTTCGATGGTGTACTGGGGAACAAAGAAGTAACCGTTCAACCAAGTATATTGAAATACTGTCTGTCGAAGTCTGCCTGTTCTATCATAGAAACAGGCGGTCTTTAAATACACAACTCTGTTCATATCTGGCATGAACGAAACTAATCAAAGGTATCAATTGATACTCTTTGGTAAAACTCCTTAAGTATCAAAGCGATACTTAAAACAAAAGATAAAACAAAACCAAGCATCAAACGATACTTAAAACAAACCAAGTATCAAAGCGATACTCAAAACATAAACAAAACCAAATATCAAATGATACTTAAAACAAACCAAGTATCAAAGCGATACTTAAAACAAAAAACAAAACCAAGTATCAAACGATACTTAAAACAAACCAAGTATCAAACGATACTTAAAACTAACCCAGTATCAAAGCGAAACTTAAAACAAAACATAAAACAAAACCAATAACCAAGTACCCGTACCGGTTACAGAAAGGGAAAGACAAGCCTAGCATAACGCCATGTCATGGACAGTATGCTACAATGACGGTTGGCAAACACACTTTGGCGACAAGGAAGGCTTGGGGCGGTTCCGGAGGGAATGCCGAAAGCGTGGCCCATGCACAGGCAACGTCCTGAAGCATTGGCAACAATGCTTCAGAAATGGGTGCAGGATGCACATGGTACAAAAAATATCTGCGAGATTCTACCCGCAGAAGGAAGGAAGCCGAAAATAGTTGGAAGGAGATGATGGCAGAAAGGCATGGGCCGCGCGGACGCGGTCCAAGGAGGGAGGGGCCCAAAACTCCTCGGCAGACATGGAACCGGATGTCAGGAGCCAACACAGGCAGATCCGGGGACTTCGAGAAGAACTGGGCCAAGCTGAGGCCACAATTTCAGCAAACGACAAAACCATCGCGGAGCTTAGACAGCTGAACAACAATCAGCGGCAGACGATCGAGATGGCGAATCTGACTCTGGAATCTGTAAGGGTCAGATTGAGGATGGCAGGTGAAAAGTTCCACAAGCTGAGAAGGACCATGCGCGCGGCAGGACCGGAACTATTGAAACTGGGAGAAAAAGCCTGATGGGACTCAGGGTTAGGAGGAGGGGAGCTAATGTCACAAATATGGCTTAGCATGGAAAAGGTTTTCATGTGACACATGGTTATGAGTCACAGGTATGTTATTGTTTTGGGCATATAACTCATTCGGGTTATATGATTTGTTATGTGTGGGATTTGTGATGCTTTTGCACATGGCTCAAATATGAGTCATGGGACATGCGCCTGATGAGTATGCCTTGCGAGTGTGCCTTGCTGGTAAGCCTTGCGAATATGATTTATGTTTCGCACATGACTTCATTATGAGGTTATGGGTTTCGCGCATATGACTCAGTCGAGTGATATGACTTGTTTATTGTGTTATGATTGGTTTATGAGTTTTGCACATGACCTCGCTATAAGGTCATGGGTTTTGAGCATGTGATCACTTTGGTCACTTGACTAGTTTGTTATGATTTGGTTTTGCGCATGTGACCACTTTAAGTCACATGATTAAAGGCGGGAAGAACACTATATAAGGAGGCGGATGCGGCTGAGGAAGATAGATTCTTCACGCTTTGTTCTAAGTACTTTTCCTCGTCCTTGCAATCGCTTCGCCTTGAGCGTTTCTTTCGCCCTCATGGCGGACCTTGATGCCTTTGATTGTGGGGGAGATATCAGCGTTCGCTCAGTAGTTCCGGGAGTCTTTGGTGTTGAGGTCTGTTAGGCGTCGCGTGGCGGATAACTTGTTTGCGTCTCGTTTCCTTTGGCTGGTTATCTCACGATACTAGTACTTCGAGCACTCATCACCGTCGCATACGAGCCCCTTTTGGTAAAATGTCTACAGCTTCCTGTCTATCGTCTACTCCCAGGTTTCGCGTTCGATTGGGGGGATTGAACATTGTGTTTGGGGGGATCACCCATGTCGTTCTTTGGGCCAGCTCATATCTTTTGTTGGGTTTTAACGGAGTCCTTAGTTCTCGAGAAACAAAACGCCTTTGGGTTACACTGATGACCTTCCCAAGTATCAACACGTCGTACTGGCCGCATCAACCAACTGGGGAGGGCGCCTCGCCGGCCTCCCCCCTCCTCGTTACTACATGTTTCTACTGTCAGGATCCTACGATGTTCTTTATCGCCGATCCCTTGCAGTTTTTGTCCTCGTGGCATTTACGGCGATTCAGTCAGGCATCTCCTGCTCGCACCCGTGGGGATGGCTTTGACTCTGAAAAGGCTTACCCCCTCGTGTGGTGATTGTTGACACCTAGGGTGGTGTGGGACGATTGGCTGCCAGACACTCGCGCTGTCTGTGTATCTGGGTGGTTCGTTTGTGGTCTGTGGTTGGCGGCTTCACCCATTGCAAGTGGGGCCTACCTTCTGTTTGTCTGCTTCTGTTCGTTCGCCCTCCCCCTTCTTGTCGTGTCAGTTGGGGATGCCTCTTGCCCGTTGTTCGGTCCGTGCCTGTTGCTGGACCTGTGGGGCTGGCTTTGGCTGGCTCTGCTTACTCTTTCCCGACTCGGTTGGATTTCGGTTTGGCTGGGTTGGATGGTGTGGCTGGTGCCCGTGCCTTCGGGTGTTGGTGCTGCCTCCTTTGTGGCTCCCGGCTGTGGCTGGTGGGCTCCCCTCGGCTATACTGTGCTGGGGGTTGGGGCTCTGTTCGTGTGGCCAAGATCAATGGCTGCCTGGCGGCACTGGGTATAAGCTGTCCTGTGGCCGTTGGATGGTTGATCTGTCTGAGGGGCTGGGGGGGCTGGATGGGCTCTGTGGCATCGGGTGTGTAGGGCTTGGGGGGGGCTGATTGGGGGGGGAGAGGTACATGTGAGCACCGGTCGGATATGTGTCAGGTTGGGCAATGTCTAATTAAGTGTTTCCGGACCGGTTTGGGCTGCTGGGCGAAGCTGCTGAGTGCTGTAAAGCTCTCTGGCGGACTGCTGGGCTGATGGCCACCTGTGCGGATAGTGGATTACAACCACCTGGTTGGACTTGTTTGGGTTCTGCGTGCTGGGCGTTGTGGAAGTTTGTTTGGTTTCTTTGGTTTAGCAATGGGCATGGCTGGCAGGGGCAAGGCACCATGGGTAGGAGATAGGCCCCACTGACTATTTCGGTCTGTCACCACCTCTAGGTATTTCTTTTGTTTATGAGATTGTTTTGGGGGACAGGCAGCGGGTACAGGTCCTCCTCACCATTACGCTCTTCGGAGGCACTTGGCAAAGTGGGTTTATAGGGTCGACGGCCTGGCATGCGGATGCGAGAGGTGGACATGTTGGTCACCTCCTCTCTGCCATTGTGTCGCCTGTAGTTTATATTTGTTTTGGTTTGTTGTTGGTTTTCTATAATGGTGGAGGTGTTGCGGGACGGTATTTAGACCAAGTGGTAGTGGTTTTGATTTTGTTGAACGAGGAACCTGGTTGGGTCGGTCTCTTGCTCGGCTTCGGCTACGCTTGATGCTGGTTGGCTTCATAGCAGAGGGGCTACGGACTTGGACCGGGGAGGGCGCTGGGTTGTTTGATGGTCGTGTAATTAGTTTCCGTGCGGGCATGACTCGGGGATGGCAGGTGCGGGATCGTAGACTTAGTTAGCCTAGGATTAGTTGTATACCGGTTAGCGGTATCCCTGTGCCAGCGGGGGCTTGTCATATGCCAGTGTTGGCGGTACGTGTTTAAATAAAATTAGATTGACTTCTAAGTACTTTTCCTACTTATTACTTTAACGAATATAAAACACCTTTACGATCTTTATCTTTATTGCAATATTATCATTACACCAGGAAGTGCTCGTCACAAAGACGAGTTAGAGAAAGCTTATGATAGGCGTTTCCGATAGAAGACAAAGGTCTTGTACTAGCGGTAACGTAGGCAGGGACCTAAAGCTATCGTAAGACAAAGAAAGAAGAAGACAGAAACGATAAGTATCGTTCCCCGTCGCTAAGAACTAACTATCTAGAAAGGGATCGTTACACAGTGTCTAATAGGACTCGAGCCTTCTCGCCATTGATCAGAATAGTACCTTCCAGGGTTGTGAGTGCTTTAAATGTAGCCGGAGGTCTGACACTGTTGCACTCCACATTGATATAGCCGATATGGATTTCCTCATATTCGCTGGATTGGTTATTATCACTATCGCTCTCAACATTGTTGGCCGATACTTCTTGTTTAATCGCCTGTCCTTTCACTTTCTTTGTAGGGCAGTTCCTTGCCATGTGTCCTGTTTTTCCACAATCAAAACATTCTCCTTTCCGCCGTGTCGATTCTTTGGAGGGTTTGGTTTTCTTCTTGAAAATCCGTGGGGTATCGTCTTCACAGTTACTGGAGGGCTTGTGTCATAGTTGGCTATTCCTGCTAGAGGATGTCTGTATCTTGTAAGCCTTGGTCTCATGGAGGATGGCGTCCTTTGGTTCTACTCGTGCAATTATTGCTGCAATATCGTTGTTGTCTTCCTCGCGTGGCTCAACCTCTCGTTGGAGGGTAGCATGCATAGTATCATAGAATCATCGCTTAAGAATGTATTTGGAAATGCTTCTTTTCTTCATTCGGTCCTTGTACGTCAATAGATCTGTAGCTACATCTGTAATTCTCTTGACCTGCATTCCATTAACTTGCTGGAGCTGGTTGAATTTATTGTATAGGAGGTCATTGGTAATAGAGGATTGGAATTGACCTTTCAGGTAATCAAGGACTGTAGATCCTCTTAATCTCACATTTCTGCCATAATCCTTATAGTATTGGTGGTATGCGTCAGTTGCCTTTCCTTCGCAAAATGATCCTATATATAGTCCAGTTGTAGAGCCTTCATCATCTTTCTCTTGCAGGAGAAGATAGTGTATAAGTTCCGTCGCCCATTGGTCAATGGCTTCAGGTTTGAGGGCTTTTCCTTCTCCTTTAAACTTTGCCGGGAGGTGCAGTTTAAACTTAGGAGGTTCAAATGCTGCGGGTACCTGCTCTTCTTCCAGCCTAGCCCAAGATTTTCCTCCTCCGGAGGGCCCTCCTCCTGTGCCACCCATATCTGATTCTCTACTGAATTCAGAATCGATTGGAGGTTCAAAGTAAGACTTCTTTGCTGGAGTAGAAGGGAATTCTCCTGGAGGTTGTGTGTCTTCCACGTTTGCAGGTTCGCCCGGCTCCTTAGCAGAGTACCAGGGTTGTTTCTTTCTCGTAAGGTCTTGTCATGGGATTAGCTTCCCACTCCTAGTCGTCAAAGACTGTATGTTGGGTTTGAGACAAAGCCAAATTTGCAGTTATTCTGCCGCTTCTCTCCGCTAGCATTCTGAGGTGGATATTGGTAGGTTGATCAGGCCCAAATCTAGGGACAGGTTCTTAACCGCTTGCTGAGGTTAAAAAAATGTAATGTGTTCGCAAGGTACTAATCACGCTATCAGTATAAGATACGATAGTTGGCAGGTAGCCTGCTCTTCCAGAGAGGAGGTGAGAGCTGAGAACTAAAGGAGGCTTCGGAGGTGTACTGAGAAACAAAGAAGTAACCGCTCAACCAGGTCTATTGAAATACTGTTTGTCGAAGTCTGCCTTTTCTATCGTAGAACGAGGGGGTATTTAAATACACAAATCTGTTCATGTCTAGCATGAACAAAACTAATCAAAGGTTTCAACTGATACTACTTCTTTTGGTAAAATTACTTAAGTATCAAAGCGATACTTTAAACAAAGTATAAAATAAAACCAAGTATCAAATGAAACTTAAAACAAACCAAGTATCAAAGCGATACTTAAAACAAAACATAAAACAAAACCAAGCATCAAACGATACTTAAAACAAACCAAGTATCAAAGTGATACTTAAAACAAAACATAAAACAAAACCAACAACCGAGTACCCATACTGGTTAGAGATATGGGAAAACTACACGAGACATTACAATACGAAATGAGTCAAGAACAACAACGACAAAAAGAACAATACGATAAGTACAGAAGACCAGATCCGAACATACAACTGGGAGATATGGTGTAGCTAATACCACGTAATATCCATATGATGCCACCATTAAAGAAATTGGACTACAAGAAAATTGGATGATTGGGGATACTGGACAGAGTAGGCAGCGAAGCTTATAAACTCGACCTTTCACCCTCAATTCCAATACACAAAACATTCCACATTTCACCCCTCAAACTACGCAATGACAACAAGTTTCCCTCACAAACAATGATTCCTCCTCCACCGATCGAACTCGACAGAGAACCAGAATACAAGCTCGACAAAACATTAGATTCTCGCTTCTTCCACAGTCATCTCCAATACCGAGCCAAGTAGATGGGATACTTGTCCGAACACAATAAAACTTGGTACTTCCCATACAAGCTTGAACACGCACAAGATGCTATCTCAACCTTCCACCAGTGATACCCACCCAAGCCCGGCCCAGGTAACGATCATATTCAACCAAGACAAAGGCGAGGGAAAGGCTCTTGTGCCATTGCAGTAACATGAGGGCTGGGGGGATAGCCCGCGCTAAACCACACTAACTAGCCCCGAATACTCTTTCATGGGGCCGACTGACAAAGAACTCAGAGAAAGGGAAAAACAATCACAGCATAACGCCATGTCATGGACAGTATGCTATGATGATGGGTGCCAAAAACATTTTGGCAACAAAGAAGGCTCCGGATGGTTCTCGAGGGAATGTCGAGAGTGCGGTACACGCCTGGATCATGTCCTGAAGTATTGGCAACCACGCTTCAGGAATGGGTGAAGAATGTACCGGGCGCAGAAAGTCTCTGTGGCATACTACCCACAGAAGGATGGAAGCAGGAAAGAGTTGGAAGGAGAAGATGCCAGGAAGGCATAGGCCGCGAGGACGCGGCAAAGTGAGTGAGGGGCCCAAAATTCCTCGGCAGACACGGATCCGGATGTCAGGAGCCTATACAGGCAAATCCGGGGACTCCAAGAACAACCTGGCCAGGCCGTGGCCATAATTTCGGCAAACGACAAAACAATCGCAGAGCTAAGACTGCTGAACGATAATCAGTAGTACACGATCGAAATGGCGAATCTGACTCTAGAATCAGTAAGGGTCAGATGGAGGACAGCAGATGAAAAGTTCCACAAGCTGAGAAGAACTATGCGCTGAGCAGGACGGGAACTATTGAAACTGGGAGAAAAGGCCTGATGGGACTCAGGCTTAGGAGGAGGGGAGTTAATGTCACAAACATGGCTTAGCATAAAAAACATTTTCACGTGACACATGGTTATGAGTCACAGGTATGTTATTGTTTCCCACATATGACTCATTCAAGTCATAAGATTTGTTATGTGCTTAATTTGTGATGCTTTCGCACATGGCTCAAATATGAGTCATGGGACGTGCACCTAGCGAGTATGCCTTGTGCGTGTGCCTTGCGGGTAAGCCTTGCACATATGATTTATGTTTCACAAATGACCTTGTTATTAGGTCATGGGTTTCAAGCATATGACTCAGTCGAGTCATAAGACTTGTTTATTGTGTTATGATTAGTTTATGAGTTTATGCACATGACCTCGCTATGAGGTTATGGGTTTTGAGTATGTGACCACTTTGGTCACATGACTAGTTTGTTATGATTTGATTTCGCATATGTGACATGACCACTTTGGGTCACATGACTACAGGCGGGAAGAACAGTATATAAGAAGGCCAACATGGCTAAGGAGGATAGGTTCTTCACACTTTCTTCTAAGTACTTTTCCTATTCATTACTTTAACAAATATAAAACACCTTTACAATCTTTATCTTTATTGCAACATTATCATTACGACAAGGAAAGCTCTTCATAAAGAAGGGTTAGAGAAAGCTTACGATAGGCCTTCCCGATAGAAGACCGAGGTCTTGTACTCTCGGTAACGTAGGGAGGAGCCTAGTGCTATCGTAAGACTAAGGAAGGAAACAGAAGAAGAAGAGAAGTATCGTTCCCCGTTGCCAAGAACTAACCACCTAAGGAGGGATCGTTACGTGGTAGGACGGCAGAACCAAGTCGGATAGTTGCACTACATGTTTTATACCTTGTAGATTGTGAACCTTTTACTGCCATATTGACTAGTATGGGCTGGTTAAGGTCTCGAGTTGGGAGTCCATGGAGAGAGACAAAGGCATTGCTGATCATGTCTCTTCCAATCATGCCAGTGTCAAATAGGACTCGAGCCTTTTTACCATTGATTAGAATAGTACCTTCAAGGGCGGTGTGTGCTTTAAATGTAGCAGGAGGTCGGACCCTATTGCATTCCACATCGATATATCCGATATAGATCTCCTCAGATTCGCTGGATTGGGCATCATTACTATCAGTCTCAATATTGTAGGCCGATGTCTCTTGCTTAATCGCTTTTCCTTTCCCTTTTTTGTACGGCAGTTCCTTGCCATGTATCCTGTTCTTCCACATTTAAAGCATTCTCCTTTCTGTCGTCTCGATTCTTTGGGGGATTGGGTTTTCTTCTTGGAAACCCGTGGGGTATTATCTTCAGAGTTCTTGGAGGTCTTGTGTTGAGATTGTCTATTACTGCTAGAAGATGTTTGTGTCTTGTATGTCTTGGTTTCATCGAGGATAACATCCTTTCCTTCTGCTCTTGCGATTATTTCTCCAATACCATCATCAACCTCCTCACATAGTTCTACCTCTCGCCAGAGGGTAGGATGCATTGCATCATAGAATCGTCACTTAAAGATGTATCCAGAGTTGCTTCCTTTCTTCATTCAGTCTTTATATATCATCAGATCTGTAGCTACATCTGTGATTCTCTTGACCTGCATTCCATTAACTTGGTGGAGCTGGTTAAATTTGGTGTGTAAGAGGTCATTAGTGATAGAGGATTGGAATCGGCCTTTCAGGTAATCGAGAACAGTGGATCCTCTTAATCTTACATTCTTGCCATATTTCTTATAGCAGTGGTAGTATGCGTCAGTTGCCTTTCATTCACCGAATGATCCAATGAAAAGTCCAGTTGTAGGGTCTTCCACATCCTTTCCTTGTAGGAGAAGGTAGTGTGTGAGTTCAGTCCCCCATCGATCAAA
>NW_003298886.1:136106-138491 GCF_000151645.1 Tuber melanosporum | reverse complement strand
GGTACTCCCTCTTCTTCAGGCCGTGACTGAGATTTTCCTCCTACTGAAGGCCCTCATCCTGTACCAGCCATAACTGAACCGCTACTGGATTCAGGGTTGATTGGAGGTTCAAAGCAAGGCTTTCTTGCTGGTGTGGAAGGGAATTCTCCTGGGGGTTGTGTGTCTTCCATGTTTGCAGGTTGTCCCAGCTCCTTAGCAGAGCGCTGGGTTTGTTGCTTTCTTGTAAGGCTTTACTGTGGTATTTGCTTCCCGCTCCTGGTCGTCAAGGACTCTAAGTTAGTTTTGAGATGAAGTCGAATGTGCCGTGATTCTACCACTTCTCTCTGCTAGCGTTCTGAGGTAAATATCGAAAGGTTTTTCAGGCCTAAACTCAGGGACAGGTTCTTAACCACTTGCTGAGGTTAAAAAATTGTAATATGTTTGCAAGGTGCTAATCACGTTATCGGTAATAGATACAATAGTTGGCAGGTGGCCTGCTCTTCCAGAGAGGAGGTGAGAGCTAAGAACTAAAGGAAGCTTCAAGAGTGTACTGAGGAACAAAGAAGTAACCATTCAACTAAGTATATTGAAATACTGTCTGTCGAAGTCTGCCTTTTCCATTGTGGAATCAGGAGGTCTTTAAATACACAAATCTGTTCATGTCTAACATGAACAAAACTAATCAAAGGTATCAATTAATACACTAGGGTAAAACTAATATAAGTATCAAAGCGATACTTAAAACAACATAAAACAAAACCAAGTATTAAACGATACTTAAAACAAACCAAGTATCAAAGCAATACTTAAAACAAAACATAAAACAATACCAAGTATCAAACAATACTTAAAACAAACCAAGTATCAAAGTGATACTCAAAAAAAAACATAAAACAAAACCAATAACCAAGTACCTGTACTAGTTACAGATACTATCACCAAAATGCAAGCCCGTAATCCTCCTAGCCTCATGCAACCCAATACCACCAGGATGAGGTCCGAGAACTGAGCACACTTCTCATAGATGAATCATGAATCAGCATGGTGGTGTGTATAGTACTAGGTCAAATCATTTCATCCGTTGAGGGGTAACCGAACAATACCTCAGAAATCTCCACCCTACCGATCAACCACTCCTCAACCACAATGCCTTCTGAAATGACAAGCCATCTCACCAACTTTGAGAAAGGGCAAATTGTTGCTCTGAGAAAAAAAGAAATTCATTTTTTGCTGAAATTAGAAAGCTCTTAAACTGTTCAAAGAGTACAGTTCTCTGTTTTCATAAGCACTATTAAAAGAGGGGTCATGAGAAAAATCTTCCTATACCTAGAAGACACCACATTATCGATAGCAGAACCTACCACTGCCTACTCAGGGAGTCCAAGAAGACACACTGATAAGTCCTGTCCGAATTGCGTAATGATGTTGTACCATATGCCTCTCTGAGTACAGTCAAGAGAGCTTTGACATTAGTCAATATAAAGAAGTAGAGAGCAAGGAAGAGAACTCTTCTGGAAGATGAGCATGTTGTTAAGAGATTTACTTGAGGTATAGGATATAAGGATGGGACAAAGAAGAAGGTTGAGGGTGTCATCTTTAGTGATGAATACATGGTTGAAAAGTGCACGGATGCAAAGTATAACCAGTATGGGTTCTCAGTTAATAGTTTTGTTTTATGTATTGTTTTAAGTATCACTTTGATACTTAGTTTGTTTTATGTATCTTTGATACTTAGTTTTGTTTTATGTTTTGTTTTAAGTATCACTTTGATACTCATTTTGTTTTAAGTATCACTCTGATACTTGGATTGTTTTATGTATCATTTGATACTAAGTTTTGTTTTATGTTTTGTTTTAAGTATTGTTTTGATAGTTGTTTTGTTTTAAGTATAATTTTGATACTTGAGTTGTTTTACCGAAGTGTATCGTTTGATATCTTGGAATAGTTTCACTCATGATAGACATGAACAGATTTGTGTATTTAAAGACCACCTGATTCCACAATGGAAACAGCAGACTTCGACAGACAGTATTTCGATATACTTGGTTGAATGAGTACTTCTTTGTTTCTCAGTACACCCTCAAAGCCTCCTTTAGATCTCAACTCTCACCTTCTCTCTGGTAGAGTATACCGCCTGCCATTTATCGTACCTATTACCGATAACATGAATAGCACCTTGGGTAATGTATTCACAAGGTACTAGTCATTTTCTCGGTAATAGATACGATAGTTGACAGGTGGCCTGCTCTTCCAGAGAGAAGGCGAGAGCTGCGAACTAAAGAAGGCTTTAAGGGTGTACTGAGGAACAAAGAAGTAACTGTTCAACCAAGTATATTGAAATGCTGTCTATCGAAGTGCCCTTTAGTTCTCAGCTCTCGCCTTCTCTCTGGAAGAGCAGGCCACCTG
>NW_003298886.1:86723-135956 GCF_000151645.1 Tuber melanosporum | reverse complement strand
ATTGAGTGATGCTGCTCTACTGAGGTATACAAATGCCCTCACGTAAATACTGTCTGTCGAAGTCTGCCATTTCCATCGTGGAATCATGCGGTCTTTAAATACAGAAATCTGTTCATATTTAGCACGAATGAAACTAATCAAAGGTATCAGTCGAGACACTTTGGTAAAGCTAATTAAGTATCTAGTAATACTTAAAACGAAGCATAAAACAAAACTAAGTATCAAACAATACTTAAAACGAACCAAGTATCAAAGCGATACTTGAAACAAATCATAAAACTAACCAAGTATCAAACGATACTTAAAACAAACCAAGTATCAAAGCAATACTTAAAACAAAACATAAAGCAAAACCAAGTAACAAATGATACTTAAAACAAAACATAAAACAAAACTAATAACCGAGTACCCGTTCTAGTTACACCTTGCGAACACATTTTACTAAGGGTAGCTGTGTATTCAGAACACATGAGGAAAAGTGGCAGAAGGACTGCATTCGTGGAGTTATAGAAGGTCCTAGGATAAAAGCTGATGGTTTCAGCTTGTATTTGGGCTAAAAATAAAGATCCTCTGATTCCCATTTTTCAGAAGAGTGTGAACAGATTTAATATATTTGAGTATTGGAAGATGTTTTAATTAATACATGACAGGAGGTGGAGGACTGTCACAAATGTGGCTTGGCATGGAAAAGGATTTCACATGACTCCTGACTATGAGTCATAGGTAGGTTATTGTTTCAAACATATGACTAATTTGGGTTATATGACTTAGTATATTAAGACTAGTTATGTTTCACACATTACTTGAATATGAGTCATGGGACATGCATCTGGCGAGTATGTCTTGCGTGTATGACTTGCAGGTATGCCTTGCGCATATGATTTATGTTTCGCACATGACTTCATTATGATGTCATGGGTCTCACGCATATGACTTGTTTATTGCGTTGTGATTGGTTTTTGAGTTTTTGCATATGACCTTACTATGAGGTCATGGGTTTTGAGCATGTGACCACTTTGGTCACATGATTAGTTTGTTATGATTTGGTTTTGCAAATGTGACCACTTTTAGTCACATGACTATGGGTAGAATGAACACTATATAAGGAGGTCGATGCCGCCAAGCAGGATAGGTTCTTCACACTTTGTTCTAAGTACTTTTCCTACTTATTACTTTAACGAATATAACATCTTTACAATCTTTATCTTTATTGCAACGTTATCATTACACCAAAAATGGCTCTTCACAAAGAAGAGTTTGAGAAAACCTACGATAGGCATTCCCTGTAGAAGACAAAGGTCTTATACTAGCGGTATTGTAGCCAAAGGCCTAGTGCTATCATAAGACTAAGGAAAGAAACGGAAGAAGCAGAAAGTATTGTTCCCCATCGACAAGAACTAACTACCCAAGGAGGAATCTTTATATTACAAAGTGTCACGTAATGTGATGTCAAATGATACAAGATGGCATCCTTCAATCCAGATAGAGAAGGAGATATTGACATCTACAATCAAAACTCCAGGTTAGGGGGATTTAGCGACACCTTAGATCACGTTTCAGTAGAGCCCTCAAGGGCAGCAAGTCCAGTAACCCAAGAGAAGGGATGACCAGTCGATAGCTCTCCTGCAGGAACCCCACGACCCGAGACAATGTCGGGATCAGCAGTACCAGTGCTACCAGCCCCAGCCCCTCCAGCACCAGGTACTAGCATACTTGGAATAACAGAGAATTAGTTTCAGGCATTTCTATTAGTAACACGAAACACAGGATAAGGAAATATCCAGCGACCAAAAGAAAAAGAACCAGATACATATGAAGGAGTCAAAGATAGACTACAAATATTCCTGGTATAATGCGAATGGTATTTTGCCGTCAAGGGATATGGAGAACATCACCTTGGGATCAAGATTCCCTATGTGGAATCTCTACTAAGACAACTCGTGGGACAATGGATCATGCCCTTCCAAGATGGAAGAAAGTAGAGGGAATGGGTCATGTATGAGGAATTAAAGGCGACACTATTCGAACAATTCAGGGATTCCAATACTAAGGAGACCGTAAGACAAACGCTGGAGAAACTCCAATAAGGAAAACAGACCATTTTGGCATACTGGAACGAATGCCGACTATTGAAATACTAGTTGAAGTTTGATGATGCTACTCTCTACATCATCCTCCTCAGAAACTGCAGTGAGAGAGGCCGAGAAGTATGGGGAATCTCCGACTGGAGCTACACAATGGCAGAATAATTTGAAAGATGGGCGATTGATAAGGAAAGCAAACTTAACATGGTACAAAACAACTCAGAAAGTACTATAGCATATAGGGTGGTCCAATCATCCAGAAATGTAGATGGAACCTTCAAACTGCACGTCGCTCGAGGTGAAAGCAGAGTATTACTACTAGTAGAACCAATAGAGTTGGACAAATCAAGAGCAGGACCTGCTCTGAACCTGTCAAAGGAAGAATAGGCTAGAAGAATGAATGGGAAACTCCTTCGTGAGGTGGGGAATAGCAGAATATCGGATACCAGAATGCAGAAACCGACCAGACATTAGATACCAAAGAGAGGAGGGCTGCTGGAAACAATCCCCTTCCAAGTCCAAGGAAGGAGCAACATTCACGAAAGGACCACCACAGAATCCACAGGGGGAAATCGACAAGGGTCTCCAGTAAACGGTAGTCTGGGAGACCAAGAAAATGGACCTGAAAAACCCATCAAATTAGCGAACTACTATACGGTATTACACACACAAAGAGAAGAAGAAGATGGACATCATATGATGAGTAAGATGAAGATACACAATAAAAAGCACAAAGAAACAACAATATATACAATGCTTGACTCTGGGGCAACCAAATATTTCATTGACAAAGAAATCTGCGACAAATACCACTTCCACACTAAGAAAGCAAAGAAAGCGAGACTAGTCTACCTAGCAGATGGAAAGCCAAGTGCCATGGGACCTATAACCTATACAGCAGAAGTACCTATGGATATTAACAGTCATAGGGAAATGGCAACCTTCATGGTAGCAAATCTCAAGACCGATGAGATAGTCCTAGGGATGCCATGGTTACAAAGACATAACCCGACGATCGACTAGAACAAGAACAAGATAACTTTCACAAGCGAACTATGTGCGACACATGTCTGAATAGTTCGCCTGTGGTCTACTTGATACTGATACGAGAAGCGGAAGAAGAAACTTGGCATGCAAGGTTTACGGAGATGTGGCAAGATAAGAGAGTCCAGATACAAAAACTGGACCAAGAGGCAAAGGTGCCTACCAAGGGTTCCAAAGGAGCAGCACGATACAACCTATATGCCAATGAAGGAATCAAGATACCTGCCAATGGGCAGGTAACAATAGCAACAGCAATAGCAATTGGACTACCAGAAGGCACCTATGGGCGGATAGTACCCAGAAGTGGTCTAGCAGTCAAATATCGACTCATGACTATGGTGGGGGTAATTGACGCTGACTATACAAGTGAAATCAAGGTAGTTTTGGCCAACCTGGCTCAGGAGGACTACAAGGTCCAGAAAGGCGATCGAATCACAGAGTTGGTTATCGAAGAAATCAACAAAAAGTACCTACACGAGGTAGCTCTACTAGAAGAAACCTGATGGGGAGACAAGAGATTTGGAAGCACAGACCAAAACTAGCCTGATACAACAAAAAGAATCGAGATCAAGGAGATCACGGCACAAGCCTTTGGACAATACTATCGAAGAGGAGATATAACAGGAATTCTCAAATAGACATTCAAAGAGGAAAAAGTGGTCTTAGCTAAAATCAACATCAGTACAGAACTAGCAATAAAAGACAAGAAATACCAAAGCAAAAAAGGATGGAAAGAATTGATTCCAAAAGAAAATCATCAGATCACGAATCTATTTCATGAAGAGGAAGCTAGGGGGCTACCACCCCAAAAACTAGGAATCGACCACGAAATTCAGCTGGACAAATACGAGAAAACGGGAGAAACTAAAAAGATTCCCTACAAGAGGTTATACCCACTAGGAGAAGCGGAGCTCAAAGAACTTAGAAAGTACAATGCACAAAACCTAAAGCAAGGATGGATCAGAGACTCCTTTGTATCAGGAGGATCTCTAATACTATTTGTCAAAACAAAACATGGAAAAATTGGACTTTGTGTAGACTACAGAGCCCTCAATTCGGTTATCAAGAAAGATCGATATTCACTACCCTTAATCGGAGAGGCACAGGATAGACTATAGTCAGCAAAATACTTCACCAAACTCAATATCAAAGACGCATACCACAATATAAGCATCAAAGAAGGACATGAATGGAAGACTACATTCACCTCAAGATACGGGATGTTTATATACTTGGTTATGCCTTTCGGGCTAACCAATGCACCAGCTTCATTCTAAAGATGGATCAACAAGGTACTCAACAAGTACCGTGACATATGTTGCATCGCATACTTTGATGATGTTCTCATCTACTCGGAAAACATGCAACAATATCAGAAAAATATCAGCAACATTATGGCCGCAATACAAGAATCAGGAATGAAGATCACACCAACGAAATGTGAATTCCATAAAGAAGAAACCGAATACCTCGGATTCATCATCAATTGGAGTGTGGTCAAAGTCAACCCAGTCAAAATAGCAGCAATATGGGATTGGGCCAAAGGAAACAGCAAAACAGATATTCAATGCTTTATGGGATTCTGCACTTTTATCGAAGGTTCATAGAAGGGTTTAGCAGGCTTGTGAAACTACTCTATAACTTAACCAAGAAATACAAGAAATGGGAATGGAGAGAGACAGAACACAAAGCATACAATGCCATCCAGACACATCTGACATCAGCAGCAATACTGGTACACTTCGACCTAAACTGAAGGACAATTATTGAAATGGATGCCTCGAAATATGTGTGTTTAGGCATACTATCGGAACAATGTGAAGATGGAAAATGGAGGCCAGTGTCTTATCGATCCAAGATAATGACCCCTGTGGAGTACAACTATGACATTGCAAACAAAGAACTATTAGCAATAGTTCAACCATTAAAGGAATGGAGGAGATACATTCTGAACAACGACTATCCAGTCCGAGTTCTAACAGACCACAAGAATCTGGTCCTGTTCATAACTATGAAAGAATTGAACAACCACCAGATAAGGTGGATGGAACATCTCAGCAAATACAACTTCAAAATCAAATACCGACCAGGCAAAGAGAGCCCGAAGCCTGATACTCTTACAAGCATTGCAAGCGACAAACTACAAACAAAAGAATACGAAATAATCAAGCAGAAAACACGAACAGTATTACCAAAAACATACTTCGAGGCAATAGAGGTTATCCAATTCACATCAACGGAAGAAAAGGAAATCCCGAAGGCAAACGAAGGAGACAAAACAGTTCAGGCAATAAGAAAAGCATTGGAAGAATGAAAAAAGGAGATGAAAGGAATCGCTCTGGGTTTATACCAATGAGAGGATGGAAACATGTGACACGACGGAGAACAATAGATTCCTGAAGAAGAGAAGATAAGAACTGACATCATACAACAACACCACAATATCCAAATGGCAGGACATGGATGAATGGCAAAAATCACAGAATTCATTACGAGGTCATTCTATTGGCCAGGACTGTGCGAAGATGTCAAAATATATGTCAAGAATTGCGGTATATACCAAAGACGATAATGGCTAATCACGCACCATACGGATTACTGAAATCGAACGAAGTTCCCGAATGATTATGGGAAACAATTACTATGGATTTCATCACGGACCTACTGTTATCAGAGAAATGCGATAGCATCCTGGTCATAGTAGATTGTCTGACCAAAATGAGTCATTTCATTCCAGTCAGAAAAGATATGGACATGAGAGATTTTATACAAACATTCGTCCAAGAAGTCTTCCAACTTCACAGCCTTTCAAAGAATATCATTACCGACGGAGGAACATTGTTCACATCAGGACTGTGGAAAAAGATAACTGGAGAAATGGAGATACAAAACGGGCTGAGCACCACATTCCACCCACAAATGGATGGACAAACGGAACGGGTAAACGCAATACTCAAACAATATTTACGGGCCTACCTCAATTACTAACAAGATGATTGCTTCAAACTGCTATCCATGGCTGAATTTGCATACAATAATGGAACACAAGAAACAATTGGCATGACCTCCTTCTTCACAAATTACGGACAATATTCACAAAGTCAGGCCACATATCATATGATTAACGGTATAATATCAGATAAAACAGACATGGGAAAACTACACCAGACATTACAATATAAAATGAGTCAAGCACAATAATGGCAAAAAGAACAATACAATAAACACTAAAGACCAGATCCAAACATACAACCAGGAGATATGGTATGGCTAATATCATGCAATATCCATACGACGCAACCATCAAAAAAATTGGACTACAAGAGAATTGGGCCATTCAAGATACTGGAAAGAGTCAGCAACTGTGCTTATAAAGTCGACCTTCCACCCACAATGTGAATACATGGCACATTCCACATCTCACTCCTCGAATTACACAATAACAATAAGTTTCGCTCACGAACAATTATTCCATCTGCTCTGATTGAACTCAATGGAGAACCAGAATACGAACTCCACGAGATAGTCAATTCTCGCTTCTTCTACGGAAATCTACAATACCGAGCCAAGTGGACCAGTTACTCACCAGAATACGATAAAACTTAGTACTCCACACACAACTTCAAACACGCACCAGATGCCATCTCAATCTTTCACCAGCAATACTCAGGCAAGCCCAGCCCAGGTGACGATCACATTCAATCAAGACAAGGGCGAGAGAAAAGCTCCCACACCATTGCAACCACATGAGGGCTGGGGCGACAGCCTCTGCCAAACCACACCGACCAGCCCCGAATACTTATTCATAGGGCCAACCGACGAAGAACTCAGGGAAAGGGCAAAGCAAGCACAGCATAACGCCATGTCATGGACGGTATGCTATGATGATGGATGTCCCACACACTATAGAGACAAGGAAGGCTCAGGGTGGTTCCCGAGAGAATACGAAAAATATAGTCCGCACCCAGACCATGCTCTAAAGTAGTGGAAACAGTACTTCAACAACACATGCAAGATGCACAGGATGAAGAAAGTCACTGCGGAATATTACCCACAGAAGAATGGAACAAGGAAAGAGTTGGACCGAAAGAACACCACAATTTGGGAGAGGGCTAGGGCCTCAAGGATCAGGCCCAGGGAGGGGGGAGCCCAAAATTAATCTACGGAAATGGAACCGGATACCGGAAGCCGATATAGGCAAATCTGAGGTCTCGGAGAACAACTAGGCCAAGCCGAGGCCTCAATTTTGGCAAACGATAAAACAATCGCGGTATTGAGGTAGCTGAATGATGCCCAGCGGTGCACAATCAAGATAGCAAACCTCACCTTGGAAACAGTAAGGGTAAGGTGGCGGGAAGAAGATGACAGGCTCAGTAGGTTCCGGAGGTCCATGCGTTCAGCAGGACAGGAACAATTGAACCTTGTAGATAAAGCCTGATGGGACGCAGGCTTAGGAGGAGAGGAGCTAATGTTATGAAAGTGGCTTGGCACAGAAAATGTTTTCACATGACTTATAATGATGAGTCATAGGTAAGTTATTGTTTCGCGCATATGACAGATTTGGGTCACATGACTTAGTATGTTATGATTTGTTATGTTTAGCACATTACTCGAATATGAGTTATGTGACATGTGCCTGGTAAATATGCCTTGCGAGTATGCCTTGCAGGTATGCCTTGCGTATATAATTTATGTTTCGCACATGACCTCATTATGATGTCATGGGTCTCATGCATATGACTTGTTTATTGTGTTATGATTGGTTTATGAGTTTTTGCACATGACCTTACTATGAGGTCATGGGTTTTAAGCATGTGACGACTTTGGTCACATGATTAGTTTATTATGATTTGGTTTTATGCATGTGACCAGTATCGGTCACATGACTATGGGCGAGAAGAACACTATATAAGGAGGTCCATGCAGCCAAGGAGGATAGGTTCTTCACGCTTTGTTCTAAGTACTTTTCCACGTCCTGGCCGTCGCTTCGCCCAGCGTGTTTCTTTCGCCATCATGGTGGGCCTTGATGCCTTTGATTCTGGGGGAGATATCTGAGTTAGCTCAGTAGTTCCTAGGGTCTTTGGTGTTGAGGTCTGTTAGGCGTTGCGTGGCGGATAACTTGTGTGGGTCTCGTTTCGTTAGACTGGTTATCTCACGATACTAGCACTTCGAGCACTCATCACTCTCGCATACGAGCCCCTTTCGGTAAAATGTCTACGGCTTCCTGTCTATCGTCTACTCGCAGGTTTCCCGTTCGATTGGGGGGATTGAACATTGTGTTTGGGGGGATCACCCGTGTCATTCTTTGGGCCAGCTCATGTCTTTTGTTGGGTTTTAACGGAGTCCTTAGTTCACGCGATACAAAACGCCCTTGGATTAGACTGATGACCTTCCCAAGTATCAACTCGTCGTACCGGCCGCATCATTTCCTCAAGGGAGGGGGCCTCGCCGGCCCGTCCCTGCCTCGTTACTTTATGTTTCTACGGTCGGAATCCTACGATGTTGTTTATCACCGTTCCCTTGGAAGTTTTGTCCTTGCGGCATATACGGTGGTTCAGTCAGGTGTCACCTCCTAGCTACGGTGGGGATGGCTTTGACCCTGAAAAACCTTACCCCCTGGAGTGGTTTTTCTTTGCTACCTGGGGTGGTGTGGGACGATTGGCTGCCAGGCACTCGCGTTGTCTGTGCGTCTGGGTGGTTCAGTTGTGGTCTGTGGTTGGCGGCTTCACCCATTGCAAGTGGGGCCTACCTTCCGTTTGTCTGCTTCTGTTCATTCGCCCTTCCCCATCTTGTCGCGTCAGTTGGGGATGCCTCTTGCCCATTGTTCGGTCCGTGCCTGTTGCCGGACCTGTGGGGCTGGCTTTGGCTGGCTCTGCTTACTCTTCCCGACTCAGTTGGATTTCGGTTCGGCTCGGTTGGATGGTGTGGCTGGTGCCTGTGCCTTTTGGTGTTGGTGCTGCCTCCTTTGTGGCTCCCTGCTGTGGCTGGTGGGCCCCCCTCAGCTATATGGTGCTGGGGGTTGGGGCTCTGTTTGTGTGGCCAAGATCAATGGCTGCCTGGCGGGGCTAGGTATAAGCTGTCCTGTGGCCATCGGATGGTTGTTCTGTCTGAGGGGCTGGCGGGGCTGGATGGGCTCTGTGGCATCTGGTGTGTTTGGCTTGGGGGGGGCTGATTGGGGGGGGAGAGGCACCTGCGAGCACCGGTCGGACATGCGTCAGGTTGGGCGATGTCTAATTAAGTGTTTCCGGACCGGTTTGGGCTGCTGGGCGAAGCTGCTGAGTGCTGTAAAGCTCCCCGGCGGACCGCTGGACTGATGGCCACCTGTGCGAATAGTGGATTGCGACCACCTGGTTGGACTTGTTTGGGTTCTGCGTGCTGGGTGTTGTAGAAGTTTGTTTGGTTTCTTTGGTTTGGCAATGGGCATGGCTGGCAGGGGCAAGGCACCATGGGTGGGAGATAGGCCCCACTGACTATTTCGGTCTGTCACCACCTCTATGTATTTCTTTTGTTTATGTGTTTTATGTTGGGGGACAGGCAGCGGGTACAGGTCCTCCTCACCATTATGCTCCTTGGAGGCACTTGGCAAAGTGGGTTTATAGGGTCGACGGCCTGGCATGCAGGTGCGAGAGGTGGACATGCTGGTCACCTCCTCTCTGCTATTGTGTCGCCTGTAGTTTATATTTAGTTTGGTTTGTTGTTGGTTTTCTACTGTGGTGGAGGTGTTGTGGGACGGTATTTAGACCGAGTGGTAGTGGTTTTGATTTTTGTTGGACGAGGAACCGGGTTGGGTTGGTCTCTTGCTCGGCTTCGGCTATGCTTGGTGCTGGTTGGCTTCATACCAGAGGGGCTACGGACTCGGACCGGGGAGGGCGCTGGGTTGTTTGATGGTCTTGTAATTAGTTTCCGTGTGGGCATGACTCAGGGATGGCAGGTGCCGCACCGTAGACTTAGTTAGCCTAGGATTAGTGGTATACCGGTTAGCGATATCACTGTGCCGGCGGGGGCTCGTCATATGCCAGTGTTGGCGGTACGAGTTTAAATAAAATTAGATTGACTTCTAAGTACTTTTCCTCATCCTTGCCCTCGCTTCGCCCCACGCATTTCTTTCACACTCATGATGGGCCTTAATGCCTTGGATTCTGGGGGAGATATCTGAGTTCGCTCAGTAGTTCCTGAGGTCTTTGGTGTTGAGGTCTGTTGGCGTTACGTGGCGGATTACTTGTTTGCTTCTCGTTTCGTCGCTTGATGGTTTCTCACGATGCTGTCACTTCGAGCACTTCATCAGTGTCGCTTACGAGCCCCTTTCAGTAAAATGTCTTCAGCTTCCTGTCTATTATCTACCCACAGGATTCATGTTCGATTGGGGGGGATAGAACACAGTATTTAGGGGGATCACTTGTATCGTTCTTTGGGCCAGCTCATGATATTGGGTTTTAATGAAGTCCTTTGTTCTCACAATACAAAATGCCCCTGGGTTAGACTGATGACCTTCCCAAGTTCAACTCATCGTACCAGCCATATCATTTCTCAGGTGGCAGGGCATTACCTGCCTAGCCTTTCCTTGTTACATTACGTTTCTACAGTCGGAATCCTACGATGCTGTTAATCAGCATTCTCTTGGAAGTTTTGTCCTTTTGGCATTTATGGTAGTTCAGTCAGGTGTCTCCTCCCCGCCTTGGTGGGGATGGCTTTGACCCTGAAAGCTCTTGCCCCCTGGTGTGGTTATTGTTGCTACCTGGAGTGTTGTGGGACGATTGGTTGCCCGGCATTCACGTTGTCTGTGCGTTTGGGTGATTCGGTTGCGGATTGTGGTTGGCAGCTTTACCCATTGCAAGTGGAGCCTATCTTATGTTTGTCTGCTCCTGTTTGTTCGCCCTCCCCCTTCTTGTTGTATCAGTTGGAGTTGCCTCTTGCCCCTTGTTCGGTCTGTGCTTGTTGCCAGACCTGTGGGGCTAGCTTCGGCTGGCTCTGCCTACTCTTTCCCAGCTTGGTTGGACTTCGGTTCGGCTGGGTTGCATGGTGTGGCTGGTGCCGGTCCCTTTGGGTATTGGTACTGCCTCCTTTGTGGCTCCTAGCTGTGGCTGGTGGGTCCCCCTTGGCTGCATTGTGCTGAGGGTTAGGGCTCTGTTGGGGTAGCCAAGACTAGTTGCTGCCTGATAGGGCTAGGTATGGACTGTCCTGTGGCTATCAGATGGTGGATCTGTCTGAGGGGCTGGGGGGCTGGATGGGCTCTGTGGTGTCTGGCATGTGGGGCTTGTGGGGAGCTGATTAGGGGAGAAGAGGCACCTGCGAGTACCAGTCAAGCTTGCGTCAGGTTGGGCGAGGTCTAATTAAGTGTTTCCAGTCTAGCTTGAGCTGTTGGGTAAAGCTGCTGAGTGCTGTAAAGCTCCCTGATGGCCTGGCTGGCTGATGGCCACCTGTGCGGATAGTGGATTGTGACCACCTCATTGGACTTGTTTGGGTTTTGAACACTGGGTTTTGTGGAGTTTGTTTGATTTCTTTGGTTTGCTTATGGGTTTGGCAGGAGGAGGCATAGCACCACAGGTAGGAGGTAGGCCCCACTGACCTTTTCGGTCCGTCACCACCTCTATGTATTTATTATGTTTGTATTATTTGACTTGGAGGATAGGCAGTGGGTACAGGTCCTCCTTACCGGTATGCTCTTCGGATTCAACCAGCAAAGTGGGTTCATAGGATCGATGGCCTGGCATGCCAGTGCAAGAGGTTGACATGTTAGTTGCCTCCTCCCTGCCATTGTGTCTCTTGTGGGTTTAGTTTGTATTTGTTGGTTTTCTACAGTGGTGGAGGTTTTGCGGGACGGCTTCTGTAACCGGTACAGGTACTCGGTTATTAGTTTTGTTTTATGTTATATTTTAAGTATCGCTTTGATTCTTGCTTTGTTTTAATTATTGTTTGATACTTGGTTTTGTTTTGTGTTATGTTTTATGTATCGCTTTGATACTTGGTTTGTTTTAAGTATCGTTTAATACTTAGTTTTGTGTTATGTTTTAAGTATCGCTTTGATACTTAGTTTGTTTTAAGTATCGTTTGATACTTAGTCTTGTTTTATGTTTTGCTTTAAGTATCGTTTTGATACTTTATTAGTTTTACCAAAGTGTATTGATTGATACCTTTGATTAGTTTCGTTCATGCCAGACATGAACAGATTTGTGTATTTAAAGACCGCCTGTTTCTACAATGGAAAAGGCAGACTTCGAGAAACAGTATTTCAATATACTTGGTTAAATGGTTACTTCTTTGTTACTCCGTACACCCTCGAAGCCTTCTTTTATTCTCAGCTCTCGCCTTCTTTCTGGAAGAGCAGGCCACCTGCCAACTATCCTATCTATTACTGATAACGTGATCAGCACCTTGCGAACACATTATAGTTTCCGACCAGGTGGTAGTGATTTTATGTTTGTTGGATGAGGAACCTGGTTGGGTCAGTCTTTTGCTCGGCTTTGGCTACCCTTAGTGCTGGTTGGCTTCATACCAGAGCAGCTACCGACTTGTACTGGGGCAGGCACTGGGTAGTTTAATGGTCTTGTAAATTAGTTTCTGTGTGGGCATGACTCAGGCATAGTAAGGGCGGGACCATAGACTTAGTTAGCTTGAGATTAGTGGTATACCGGTTAGCTGTATCCCTGTGCCAGTAGGGGCTCATCGTATGCCAGTGTTGATGGTACGAGTTTAAATATAATTAGATTGAATTCTATGTACTTTTCCTACTTATTACTTTAACGAATATAAAACCCTTACGATCTTTATCTTCATTGCAATGTTATCGTTATGCCAAGGAAGGCTCTTCACGAAGAAAAGTTCTAGACAACTTATGATAGGCATTCCCGGTAGAAGATAAAGGCCTTGTACTATTGGTAACGTAGGCAAAGGCCTAGTGCTATCGTAAGACAAAGGAAAGAAACGGAAGAAGTAGAAAGTATCATTCCCCGTCGCCATGAACTAACTACCCGAGAAGGAATCATTACAAGGACACAGTTGGGGATCCTATATTTCAGTAAGATAGTGCAAAGATCCATACTGCAAAGGATACTATGGCTTGGTTTGAGGAAAATACCATACAGGTTATGAAATAGCTACCCAATTCCCCTGATCTCAATCATACTGAGCACTGTTGGAAGAGAGTAAAGGAAAAGCTACACCAGCACTTTCCTGACATTCATAAGACTAAAGGTGGTCCAGCAACTGTTAGAAGACATTTAGCAGAAGCTATTAATGAGGTTTGGACTCATGATATAGAGGGGGATTTTTTGGAAAGGCTGTAGGAGTCTATGCCTAGGACAGTGACTGCTGTTTTAGTTACAAAGGGATGGTACACAAAGTATTGATTTTTTTATTTTATAATTTCATAATATTATGAGAATTTTCTTATATCTATTGAATCTCTAACTAAATTTTCACTTCATTCTGGGTAGTTGTGGTTCCAAGGTAGTAAATTTATAGTAGTGGTGGAGTTGGGGTTGCATCGCCGGACAAAACAATTTGACCTGGTAGAGTACTTTAGATTAACCCCAAACGCAATAGCTCATCTAGGTCACCCAGGTCACGAAACAATGCCCAATTTAGTGACATGAGCCTCACCTATCGTAGGTATCTAAGAGAATTTCTCCCATGAGAGTGGGCTCAATTTGTCCACTAAAGCCTTTATCAACAGGCGTGGGATGGCGGTTGATCTGCGGCTCATGTGTTCTCACTTGGCCGCTCCCTACAACTGAGAATACATGGTTAATAGGTTAACATTATATCCTATTAGTATTAAATTATTACTATTACGATATTCTGTACAATTTTCATGTTGGGTAAGATGAGCAAAGGGTGGCTAGAGTATCCTAGCTGGGAACGATGAATAAGCAGTTGCATTGCCGTCGACTCAAACCTTGGTTCTACTATTTTTATAAGGCACTCAATTACGATTGAAGATCAAGTCGATTTTGGGCACTAGGATTCCCGGCTATTCCCTGCCGGATATTGCCGTGTTAACGACCTTAGACCTAACGTTATTCCAAAAGGTTACCCATGCCCATGTATGATAGCGTCAGATGCCATTGACTTTCCCAGGGATCCAGAGCGGCAGTTACCGTATTGCGGCTGCCGCGAAGACAGATGGATAAATAGGCGGAGATGTGGGGAACCCATGCCACCGGGATGCGGCAAACTCGGCTATCATGTGAGGTATGCAGGAACAGATTTCGCCATGCAGGGTTTCATACCTTACCGGTGCTCTAGTATTTTACTACGGAAATTCTTGCACTCGTGTCCCTGTCAAAGTCGGATGATTCTGCAAGGTCCGAGCCGTGGTGGTTCTCAAGACACGTTCAAATCGCCTTTCAGCCACACACACGAAGTGAACAGTTACGCGCTATTTTTCTGTGGCTAGATCAGTCAGGTTGCACACAGATCAAATTTTGCCACAACTTTTGATCACCATAGCGTGCTCTCCCAGACTGCTGAAATCAAGGAAAATTATACGCCTCTCCTACCAGTCTCCGAAACATATGATAGGCTGATACGCAACCTTAATAATCAATTCAAATTCGCAGATGCACAAACTTCAGACCATAGCTAATCTTAGCCATGTTAACGCGCCTACCCCCGACCTCACTGAATAATACTCGGGGAATACCTTGGTCTTTGACTTCAACACTGACAGGGACGGCACAAGATTTTCCACGGTTTCGGCAGTCTACTAGGCAATTGAGCCTACCGCCAGGATGTTACTCGAGGAAAGTGGGCTTTGCTGATAAGGTGCGGCTCTTTTTTTCTTACCCTTTTCCATCTGAGACTGAGGGAGGTCAGCTTCTGCTGAACACTCACCCCCGGCTTGCACGCTAATTATTATACCTTCTCGGCGCTCCTGGTCTGGTTCTTTTTTACCTTCGAGTTATCCTTGGGCGTTTCGCTTATTGATAATTTGGCCAACATGTAATGTACTTATACTATATTCTCCCCTGAACCCCGTAGGGGGGGGGTTGACTAATGGGTTAACGCTTTGTTGGGAAAAACAAACCCAACCATTCACTGATAGTCTATTGGTAATTTATACAGCCCATGTTCTCCCCTGATGTGTTGATATGCCATACCCTAGATCTAAAAGCCATTTCCCCGTTTTGAGTGCAGGAGAGATTAAATACTCTTGGTGAAACCATTGCCAAAATGCAAACACTTAAGCCCCCCCCCCTCCGTCTTCAAGCAACCCAGCATTCCCGTACGAGATCTGAAACCTGAGTAGGCGTAAATCCACCGCAACTCAAGTATGCGGCATGTTAGATTAACCACCGCGACGCAATGCTTGGGTAAGCCACTCAGTATACGAAGTGCTGGATCATTTGTTTCGCCTAGCGTGAGAGCTCAAGAAAAGCTCTCGGTAAAATGGGCCAATATATTTACTACCCCCTTCTAACGGGCGTGGGGTGGCATGGTGGTCGATCGTTGGCTCATATAGTCTCACTCGGTCACTCTTTCCGACCAGGAAACTTTACCAAATTTAATAATGGGTCAATACAGTGGCCCATTGATATACCCCTCGCAACTTTTCTCTAAATATTAAGTAGCACAAGCAAATGGCCGACGGTCGGGAATCGGGAATAGTTACATTTTGTCCCCTGTTTTAATTTTTTTCAAAATTCATTTTCGCAGACACCACACCTCGGGGGAAAGGCGTCGTGCGTTGTCCGAACTGCTTGAACAGTGATTCACTTTTCATGATATAGTCCTGGAATCATGCATGGACTGTTTTAGAACGCACTCAATTACCCTTGAGGCTGCAGTCGAATTTGGGATCTCGGTACTGAGATTGCTGATCAAGTTCTTTTGGGCGATTGTGGAGTTAACATTGTGAGATTTCTATCCCAAGAAACGAATAATATCAGGTGAATACCAAAGATTTAAGCATGCGATCCCATGGACCTTCCCAGGTGCAGTTATTACGGCTACCGCAACAGAGTGCAACGAGAGAAAGAGGGTAACTGCGAGACAGAAGACACCGGGGTGGTCAAAATTCCTCTATGGTACGAAACACCCAAGAGCAGATTGCACTATAAAGAAAACATCCCGTACCGCAGAAATCACCGACCCTGGTACCGGTATATCTACCTTTCACCTGCAATCCATACAAGTTGGGTGCTCATTCCGGTCGGTTAGAACCGGGACCGTTTGTAAACCAGTTCAAGTTCGCCTCGCCTACATGAATGGTTGCACCTCGTTCTTCTGTGGCTGGGCGAATTATAGTTGCCCTCCGCTATCCTGGATTGCGCTGAACCGGATACCCTGTTGTCCCGTAAGAAATTCCCTGAATTCTGAACTTACTTTCTCACTAGAACCTAACCTATTGTCCCCGAGAGATTTTTCGGATTTTGGCCTTCCGGGACACCGAGGTGTGACCGTAGGTTGGAAAAAATATCAAGTTGTTGCTACATCCTAGGATAGCGCGCATGAAACGTGGTGCGAAGTGCTTGAGACAATTCAGCTCGGCTAAGGAAGCACGCGTAGTATTGCCTCAACCTGGGGCATAGAGAGAGAGAGCAATCGAGCACCCAGCGTGATATTACCTGCAAAGCACATACAGGTGACATATGAGAGATATCGACGACTAACATAGGGGGCGGTGAACAAGAAAACGTGAGATTCGGTATCCCGGGTTTACTCTCTATCCCCGCCCCGAGCAGATGGGTGTCATCTCTACAATATTTTCTCTTCTGTGTATAGACAACCCCTAGCAACAAAAATGGGTTCTATCTACTAGGTCAGGATCCCGCTGAGCAGAGGTTGGCTTCATATGTGAAACATGCCAAGGAGGCTGGTGTATGATATGATACCCGAACTACCAAAACACAGAGACATGGTTACAAATATACAAAAGAACAAGTCATTCGTCGTGAAATGAGCTTCACCCAGTGTTCTCATTTGAGGATCTCTCACTTGAAATGTCTCATCTGCCTATACCACCGCTATTGTTTGGAAGCTCGATATGTGGTTCATGTGTTCTCACTCGGGTAATTTTTTCTATCGGAAAACCTCCTGTTATTAGTACCGCACCCTAATGGCATTTGGTATAACTTTTGTGAATATTGCAGCATGAAGCGCGAGTAAAGGACTCCTGTTTAGTGATGGTAAATCATTACCCGCATTCGTGCTCAACTTTCAAATTTTCAAATTCTCAATATGCAACCCAAAGCTCCGGAAAAGCACAAGGCACATCCAGAATGATCCAGAAGTTGGCAGGATTTGCTCTGAGTTTTGCGGAAGAGGAGGTCATGCTGTGTAAATCGGATTTTGATTTCTGAAAGGAGGATCTGTACAAAAGATCATGCTTCCAATCCCATCGAGCATGTTGAAAATAGCTGCTCGCCGTGCCCACAACCACCACTCACCACCTAACCTGCTCAGAACCTATCTGACATGTTTGCAACATGCGCCACATGTTCCGAGCATGCTCGGCATGCCGTTTATACCACTACCCAGCCATTCGTCCATCCGTTCATTCCTCCGTCCGTCCGCCCGTCCATTTATTCATTTGTTCGTTTGTTCGCCTGTTTGTTCTCCGCCAGCATATCCGTTCACCAGCACCACTGCCCATCCATTTATCCGTTTGATCGTCCGTTGATTTGTTCATTGGTTTATTCATTTATTGGTTCTTTTGTTGCCCGTTCATTCACCTCTCTGCCTATTCAATGTACATTCCCGGGGCTGTCCGTTTGTCCGTTTCCACCTGTTCGTTCCCCTCCTGCCACTTGCTTTGTTGTAGCCGACGTTCTTGTTGTGCACTTTGGAAAGGCGCTTCTGGCGGGGAAGGGTATAAATGTTGGGGTAGGATATGAACGTCATGGGAGTTATCGCCCGTCAGGAGTCTTTGTTCCTGTATTTCCTTTGTTAGCATGGGAAGCAGGATGAGTGCGGGAGGTCAAGGGAAGCGCGGAAGGCAGTGGGAGCACAGGAGGTAGCGGGGGAGCGCAGAAAGATATTGGAGAGCTTTTGCGGGGTCTATTGTTTGTTCTTTTTTTTGTTAGTACAAGAGCACATGAGATGGAATGGAGTGGGGGGTGTGAGAGATACCGGTATGTGGCGATAGGGGGAAGGGAGGAGAGAAAAGATAGTTGATCTTTGTCGTTTATTTATGCTCCTGTCTTTTCCTGTTAGTTTAGAGTTGATGAGTTGAGAAAGCGAGTTGTTAAGAAAGTGAGTTGTTGAGAGAGCGAGTTGTTAGAGAGAGAGAATCTGTGAGAGAAACTTTTTTTATACCCCTCTTTTGACTGCCGCCTGAAAGCCTTGGCGTTTTGTTTTGGCCGAGTGATAGTCTGTGACGGCGGACCCTACCCCCCATAACCGTGATTGTTAATTTATTACTCCGGACAGTTATCATTTTTATTAGAGCATAGCAACTGATCACAAGATGCAAATACCGTAAGAAAACAGATAATGCAAGAAAAGCGCAAAAAATATCTTCGCTGTAAATCACAAAAGCAATTCCGATCATCTATTAAGGGAATGCTTAGCTCGCATTGGTGACATTTCCTCCATGACCGCGGGATAACTATTCTGGACCACTACCAGCTCGGGATTCTTCCCTTTGTTTTCCGTTTCCAAAGAAAACCATCGAGGCGAGACCTGCTGCGTATTGGTAAAATGAGGACCTGGTAGGTGTCCGACTAATGATGTACTACGGAGGCCAAATAACTCTACTCTTTTGCCCTTAGGTTCCGTGTTGTCGTACATGATCTCTCGCCCATTTCAGACCTAGCTCCAATCCACAGCCTCATACCCCCAGATATGACGGGACGCCAGTCTCTAGTCTCGGGAACCACTCCAGCTGCCTTTTTTCTTCCCTGTGTAAACCGGTACTTGTGCCACGGTTGTGGCTGGTCGCCACTAGCGTTTGAGATCGTATTTATACCATTTTGTATAATACCGTATGATACGGTATAAAAACCGTATTTTACTATTAAAGACGTATTTTATTCAGTGTTTCAAAATAGGTATGAAATATTTCATGCAAAGTAAAGTAGCACGGTTATATTGAAAATGGAAAATACTACTTTCAATTGTAAAGTACAAGGTTACAAATATGAGCTTGTTGCTAGCTAGTAGTTTCACCAGCATTGTAATACCTTGGCCTCTTCGACCCTCTAACTAAAATATCAAGTGATTTGCCACTGTCATAATTTTAAAAAGGATTGTACTTTACCATAAAATATCTCATGTAATCAGCAGTATGTTCTTCTGCTTGGTTCGTTTCAAGCCCAGTCTCTTCCCCATCTCCTTCTCCCTCTAAATTGTCAATAATATTTGTACAGTCGCAAAGGCACTGCGCCAGTGTGGGTCCTTTAAACGGTTTATTTTTATTGAAGCTTCTAGACCCATGTTAGTCGATTGAGATAGATTGTGGAGGTTTCAGGGGTCTGGCGGAGAGTTCAGAGGTTCAATGGATTGGTGAGGAGGTTGAGAGATTGACAGGAGATTCTCCAGGTATGTCTTTCCTTTGTTATCACAGGAGTGTACGGAGGAAAGGATAGCATGCTTGGAGAGATACGGATAGGTGTGATGATTTATGGAATGATGAGAATACATTGTTTATGTTTTACTTATACACCTGTCTTTACCGTTAGTTTAGAAAAGAACGAACGAAGTTGTTTTTTCCTTACCTTATACCAGGGTTCCGAATAGTCCGACCGGTCAGGTCTTGAAGGCAGGACCAGACTTGCCAGTCCTGGTCGATACCATGACTGGACTTGACTAACTCGGGTGGTCTGGTCTGGTCTGGACTGGTCCCAGACCGGTCTTTATAAAGTGTTGCATAGTCATGTAATATCACTCATCTAATGCTCTGAAAAAAATTGATACTCGTGAATCTTACCCCTAATCTAAGCTAGGCACTATTTCCATTCTGACTCTTCTGAGACTCTGCAGTATAACCCGTGAAAACAATGGGTTTAATCAAGAAAATCTTTATTTGAACGTAATAAACTGTGATAAAAATAGTAAAAAGGAAAATAGGATGCTAATTCGGTCAATGAACCGTGGATAGCCTATTGCTTGGCAGGCCTGGTCAGACCAGTCCTAGCCTAGTCAGTCCCATAATCCGGACCGTCCAAGTCGGTCTAATTTCCACCATTAGACTAGACTCGACTTCAGACCGGACTAGCGGTCCAGTCCAGTCCCCCGCCGGCCATTCGGAACCCTGCCGATGGTAACGGTAGGTTTAGTGTCACAAACTCAAATATCGCTACCCACAATTACACAATTGTCAGTTACGAAGAATTGAGGATAGTGGTGTGACTCGTACTCGCACTAAAGGTGTATGATAGGAGAGTGGATACTACAAGGTACTATAGCAAGTTTCAAGCAAGGTGACAGGATGAAAATTGTCAATCAGTTGGTGGATTCCGTTTTGGCAGTGGTGCTCCAGGGGCAGGGCGGGTTATTTTTTGGTAGGACCTGCTCGAGTACGGAGCGCTGTAAACACTCAAATCTACGCTCATCTGCCCGACGCTTCCCCCCTGACTATGGATGCATCACGGTGCCACGGTTGGCTACCTGTAAGCTACTCGAGTACTGTACCACCATTACCGTGGTCGGAAAGAGCAAACTGGGCAAGTTACGATCTCGAGCCTCCTGAGGCAACTTGTGATGTTATTAAATCTTCGGAAATTTGACGTCCTATATTGTAACTGTACCCGCGCGTCGAATATTCTTTTTATATCTACATTGCAGGTCGATTCGATATTAGAAGTCACAATAGGCAGAAGAAAGAGAAAAGTACAGGCGGTGAGAAAATGACTCGAGCGACATGGAAAAGGCTCATAGGGAACTGGTTGACGCAAGCCGCCATGTGGATACAAGGTGACGAGGCACTAGCATGATACCATGACTCATATTCCATCTCCAAAACGGATTCGATCACAACCGGGACTCAAGAAGATTTCGAGAGGTCAGACTCAAGGATTCCTCACTGGGCTGTATGTATTATCATAACCGGACCTCTAGAATCTAAGGGTTGGACACCCCGCAGGTCCCAACAAGTTATCATATCCAGGGAGTGCCGCCCGCTCCCATCCCCGCTAAAGTGTCACGATCATGACGGCCCCAGGAAACGGAGACTGTACTGTACCACGTAGACTCTCCAAGCATAGATCGGGCCATGCACGGCAACGCCCCCAATCGTGCTACTAGGATCACCGATCTACTAGTGTTCTTAGCAGGCCAAGCCGGACTAGTGGGGACAGGGACGACCATCCATCCCCTAGTTCGGGGACTGACTAGTGACACTACACTCGAGGCTTTCTCTGTTGATTGACCAACCGAGTTTTACACTACTCGGCCACCCACCGCCAAACCCCCGCGTACTGCATCAGGTATTATACTCAAGTACTCAAGTATGATAGATTACAGCACAATCTGGTGAGAACCGGCAGGCGCTAGTACAATCACCTCCAGATAAACCTTTTGTCCCAGATTTGTCTAGAGATAGCGATAAGACGTCATATGTTAACTCTCTATGGGTGCGACTTGGCGCTTCGGGTTTTCTGATTAACTCAATCGTAACTTTCGCCCAGGCCGCTTCTTATCTCGGCATAAAAAAGAGTCTGTCATCTCTCGCCAAGTTATCCCGTGACACGAGCATGTTTCTTCAAAGAGAGGACGTGTCCCAGGCCACATAATCTCCGGTGAGGAACTTGGTAGCCCTGACGTGTTGTTTCTCTACCACCAATTTGTAGATTTTACTGTTGGAAGTGTGCTATTAAAAGGAGCTCTAGGACGCCTAGGAAAACGAGAGAAAAAGGAACGAGGACTATCGAAGATCAGACGGAGAGGGCGTTTAGAATAAGCGAGGGAAAATATCCATGACAGGGTACTGTCGTCCGTGAACTCCATTCCCTTTCCTCTCTACCTTTCTCTTCCCTTCATTCATCCATTTCTCAAACCCGTCGGGGAATAAAATCTTTAACCTGGCATCCAGCCATACTGCTCATCTGCCACTGTCACCTTGGTAGGTCCAAACACTCCTTCCCTCAAGGGGGCATCATCAGCAATCGCAGGTCCTCGGCCAACGATATAGCTAGCTACCTTACAGCGACACCAAGGAGTAGTAAATTTACTCCAAGCCCGACTGTAAATTCCTTAACAGTCATCCTATGCCCGCTTGCTCAGTCTCCCCGCCAAACTTCAACGTTTCAATTTCCACCCCCACAGCACATCACCCCCGCCCCAACTTCCGACACTGTATTGCCCCCTCTCCTATTTTCCGTCATCCACACCCCTAGTTCGATATCCCTTTCTACCCTTATCGCTGAATACTTGCTTTCTCGTTCCTCGTCCCCTCCTTTTTTTTACTCTTGAAACATTCTCAGATATGTACCCCGGGCACCTTAACGGCCTCCATGGTTTGCCCTTTTCTTGCTTTTGTTTTCCTTCTATCAATCTAGGCCTGGGTTTGGAAAATCTATCCAACGTGGGGCTGTACAATATTCTCTCCGGAACCCGAAGTTCGGTGGTTACCAACGAGCTCACGCTTCATTAAGAAAACAACTCCCGCACTCAATTATAGTGGAGCACCAATTTTCATAATTTACATTCTTCCTTGATGTGCTGTTGTACCATACCTTAGTGCGAAATGGTATTATTTTTTTCTTTGTTTCTTTTAGAGTGAAGGAGAGGCCAGTTCTCTACATGATATCAGCGGAGGGGTGTAAACGAACAAGCCCGTACCCAAGCGGCCCACCATTTCCAGTGGGAGATTTAAAAGCTAGGTAGGCTACTCGTAAATCGACCGCAAACCAGCTATCTTAGGCGGTGTGTAGATTAGCTGCTTCAAACTCAAAATGCTTTTCTAAGGTGCCCACCATATATATAAGAAACATTACCAGATCTTTAGTGGCACGGGGGCTTTACCCAGCGTGAGAATTCGAGAGAATATCTGCCGCTGATGCCAGTCAATCTGCCCATTTTCCTTTTTTTTAGGTATGGGTGGGTATGCACAGTGGGTGCTGAGTGACTCATGTGTTCTCACTCGGTCACTACTTGCGGCTGGAGACAAGCATGTAACAGACCAGTTATATTGTTACAGCCAGCTGATGTAAGTATGCTGTACATGCGCGCTCGGAATTACTCGAAACGCTTTTGATTACAATTGAGGGTTAACCCGATCTGGAGACCCGGGCACTGGGAATCCCCAATCCAGGGACCCCTGGCCACTGTCAAATTATCATCGCGAGAAGGCTGATCCCGAGCACGGAATAGCGACCTAGTTATCAATTACCTAAAGGTCACCCGCCAGTGACATAGAGTTTTTCCTGGAAGTCCGCAACGGCGTGTATCGTGGCTGCAGCGACGGACGGAAAAATAACAACTCCTACCATAGTCATGGGGAGAGATCCAGGCCAAACTTTTGCCGTCGTGCGAAGCATGTAAGAACAGATTTCGCTATGTCGTACTATAGAAGTCGTCTAGATTGGGTTTTTGGTGGTGATGCCTAGGGAGTTTTAACTTAACAGGGATCGTTTGTATCTACGTAAGACAAATCCAAATTTCTTTGAGCCTCACATAAATTGTGAATGGTTGAACGCAGGTTCGCTGTGGCCGGACCTATAAGGCTGGACACGGGGTCAAATTTTTGTCACACCTCAACAGAGTGACACATGTAGGGTAGGACGGTAGGAGCCTTGCGTGGCAACTAGCGACGGAAACTACACTGGTAGAGCAACGCCGATATCAACCCCAACTAAGGAGTTGTAAGGGTCCTCCTAAACTCCCCCATTGTCAACCCCAACTTGGTAGACCTGGCTGAGGCCACACCACTCGACCATGCTTCTACAAATTGCCATGAAAGGATGGTCATGATTCTAAAATGCCATGCATATCTTAACCCCAACTCTGCAGATCGTGCCGGCCGAGCTCCACTCCCCCGCTCTCCCCTAAACGGTTACGGGGGAGTTGTAAGGGCCCTACTGGACTATGCTGATATCAACCCCAACTCAGAAAACCGGACGGGCACACATCACTCTCCTTGCTTCTGCATATGGCCATGAAGGAGCGGTACGGATCCTGGTAAGCCGCGGCGATGCCGCCCCCAACATACCAGCAGATATATTTGGCGGCACACCACCCAGCATAGCTACCTCCCACCAATACCGTAAGATAGTAAATTTACTCCAGGCCAGACAGTAAATTCCTCAACCCCATCGGCCACCATCCCATGCCTGCTCCCCCGAAATTTAAAGCTGCAATTGCTACCCTTGCCTCGCATCACCCCCACCCCCTTTCCGACACTTTGTTCCCCCCCCTCCCACCTGTCTGCCATCCATTGCTCCGGTCAGATTTCCGTTTTGACTTTATCGGAGACTACTTCTTTTCTCGTTTCCAATTTCTTTCTTCTTTCATTCCAGAACGCTATTCTCCAATTTGTACTCTAAGTGCATAAATAAAATTTCCGGAGTGGTTATTATTTTTCCCCTTGTTTCAATTTATGCTTGAGCCTTTCGGGCACAGATAAGTAATTTGACATCCGAAAATCTCGCCGGAACCCGCCAGGAGGTGAAGCAGGGGTTTCACACTATCAAAAAGAACTCATGCGCCGAATGACCGTCTAGCAGTAATGTATATAACTCCCCACCCCCTCTGACGCAGTATGTTATGATAACACCTGCAGAGCCGGTACTAATACTATTGTTTATTTTCCAGTTCACTGTTCACGAACTGCGAACCGGTTCTTTGAACCGTGGTGAGCCGCCGGTGTGCAAACACCTATGATCAATTAATTGCGATTCCGCAATTAGTCAGTACAAACAAGTGGGGTTCGTTCTATGGCCTGCTGTATCTCACTACAACCAACGCCGACGGTATGGTCTGCTAGACAAGGACAAAACAAGCACGGGTTAAAATCCGATAATATTGCTGAAGGTTCTACTGGAGATAAATAGACGTTGGATGGTCGGAGTAGTAGATTGTGGAAGTCTTTGGAGTCCGGCCGGGAGAATTTGGGCGTTTTGTAGATCACAATGGAGGTCCAGAGATTTACGGACGGGATTCTCCAAACAAACATGTCTTTCTTTCCTTTGTTTATCACGGGAGTGTGTGGAGAGGTGGGGAGGCATGTGTGGAGATATAGGTGTGGTAGTCTATGGCAGGATCAGCATACGCTGCCCCGGTTCCAAGCTAGAAATTCTCTTATCTATTGTCTACAGCTGCCCCATCGGTCTTCCTCTTTATCCATAGTTCAAGAAATATGAGTGAGAGAGATCTAGACTTGGTATTCATACCCTTCACCTACTACGGGAACTGCAGTCACCCCACTGGGTATCAACTCTTTTCATAAAACCACCCCAGTAATTGTATCCCAAACTGAAAGAAATACCTGTGCTCCCCTCATCTTCACCGCTTCATTCCCGGCTCCATTCCCGTTTAGGGTATCTCCAATCCGTAGACATTGCAATTTCTTTTCGAATCTCAATCCATACATGTTTGATCAGATTTACTCCTGTAAATTGGGGGAACAAGGGTATTGTTCTGCACCGATAATACCATGGGCTTCCAGGCAATTGATAACATCATAATCTTTGAGGGCTAGCGCATTGGTTCATACCGAGAAGGGAAGTCCTGAACACTAAGAGTTATCCGATGAATAATGCAATGGCCATTCACTTTTGACCATTATGCTTTCAGCGATTCTTTCTTTCAATTTTATTTTGGGTGTAAATTGTGTCATTTTCAATCTGCCGGGTTGATTATTAGCCATGGAGAAAAAGGACGGAAAAGGCTCTTGTAATGGTATTATATTGCTGGAAAGGAAGAGAAGATTTGTCAACTTCGGCGGCAGCTGGCTTCGACTTTACGAGCTAACCCTTTGGGCGAGGTTACAGTACTGTACTATACACGACAAATGTTTCACGGAAACTGTCGAGTGCTGTATGATACATACCGCATTCACCACCCAATACGGATTACTAGTAAGCAAGCCTTGCAATGGGTCGGGCCCCCGTTGGGCTAGCCCGGGCTATTCGTTGGGCTGGGTCGGGCTCATTGGGCTGGGCTCACTCATGGGCTTCCTTGGGCTGGGCCGGGCTGAGGGGGGGACAAGCCCGGGCGGCCCGGCGGGGCCAGCGGGCCCGGCCAAGGATTAGCCTTATTTTAAGGGTTGTATGGTGTCTTGCAATCCGTTATCACCGGGGAAACGATTGTCCGAGCACATGGCTTTCCGGAAGCGCGTTACTACAAGCAGTAAGATCCAAGCCAACCATCTCTATATCTAGAATGTTTAGTGCAGAACTAATCCATATTGGATTCATGTGCTCTCAGATTGTCGCGCATTTTGGAGGTTTGAAAGTTCAGATCTCGTCTTGCCACCCAATGAAATATCAGATCTTTTCGGTATCTCCCTCCTTCCTATTTCCCACACCTATGCTGACCTATGTTGACCTCTGATCTCGCTTCCCATTTGCTCCTAATACCAACACAAACCCGATGAGCTTCTCTTCTAACAGCGGTAGTTTTCTCTCAAGTCCACCACCTATTCTGCGATCACCAAGTCCACAAGCAGAATTTCATCACCATCGATTCTACGAGTCTGAGCTTCCAGGTTCGGAACACTTGGAAGATCAGGAATTAGACCACGACCACCTATTACCACCAAATGCCGGTATCAACCAATCACGAAAAAAGAGAAAAAGCATACTTTCTTTCTATCTATTCCTGCCATGTCTTCCGAACCTGAACGCGTATTCTCAGGAGGCAAGAGGACTATTTCTGACTCCTGTCACTCTCAATGCTGAAACAATTGAGTCAACTGAGTGCCTCCGAAGTTGGCAGTTCATACAAAATTCACTCTTTCTATTGAAAATAATCACTACTATTTCTCACTGTGTTGTGTTCATCTCCTATTTCAAGCACCATCTGTTCTCATTGGCAATTCTTTATTTTAATCTAGTATTAATAGATCTACATTTATCTCTTTTATGGCTGTTTACCTGTGCGGGGGCCCGATGTGCTCGTTGGGTTAGCCCAGGCTATACTTCCTTGGGCCGGGCCGGGTCGGGCTCAAGGTTCCTTAGGCTTGGGCTGGGCCGGGTCGGCCCTTTTTTCGACCCGGGCTAGCCCATTGCAAGGCTTGCTAGCAAGGCCCTAAGTTACACGAGACCTCGAGTATAGGAATCGCTTTACTGTAGCTTTTTATTCATCCGGGTGTTTTGCATGTAAATTCTCCTTCCATTGTTCCCACGCTGTGCTCGCCTCTTGGGACTGCAGCACCTCTGGCGGCTGGAGGGGGCATGCTCCTAGAGGGAGAGGAAAGAAGCATAATATTTTGTGGTTGACATAGGGCAGTGGCCGTGTCAGACTATCCGAACAGCACACAGTATTTTGGAGGACAGCACAGCACAGCACATAATGAAAAGAACAATTAAGACAGAAACACCACAAACAACCTGCAACTAGCCCCTGCAAATTACTACGTCCTAATACCGACAACATGCCCCTTTCTGAAACAAATCTCAGCAGCAGAAAGCAGCGTAGGATGTGAAACAAGCTGACGTAGCCGCGGACGGGTGGACGCAGTGGAGGAACTAGGGACCCCCAACCAATAACACACCACAAACGTTCAGTCTTTCACACAGTTAGTAAGACATTCAAGTATTCACTAATAAACAAGACGGAATACTCACCGCTCTCCGGACTGGAGATTGGTGGCGAGGAGGTCGTGTCCTGGCCTGGGAAGGCATGTGGATCTGGGGTGTCCGGGGTGCAAAACTATAGTGAGGTCAAAAATAGTAACGGAGAGGGTAGGGATAGTAAACCTGAACGACTCACATCCTACAAGAAAGGTTAACAGATATCTGGTAAGGACAGGGTTAGTAGCAGTAAAATCATGTCACTCACTTTCTATGGTGGCCAAATGATGATGAGGCGCACTGTACGTTAGTGGGGGAACTAGGAAGAAGGAAGAAGAGATTTACTAACGAGCTGTAACACAGTTCAAAGTAAGTATGAGTGATTAATAGCAGACGATGGGATAGATTGTTGCATACAAACTAAGACGGACGAGTAGTAATTGGTTAGCGTTCTGAAAAGGTACGATATGGGGATTCGCAGTGCTTACCACCTGTGGTGGGAGGCGAGGATGGAGTTAGTGCGGAATCAGTAGCATTGGCGAGGAACTTAAGAGTTGTCGGTTACGTACAATCTAGAAAGATGGGAGAGACATATCAGTAATTTATAATAGGAACAAATCTCATAGGCGTGAAGGTCGACTTATAGCCCGGAGGGGGCAAGAATTCAGGTATCATACAGGTATCAGCAGCTATCTCGTCCCAGAACCGTAGTCGATCCCGTTCACTTACAAGCTACAACACTCAGCGACCAGAGGTCAGCAATTGCCTCGTCCTAGAACAGTGGTTGATCCTGTTTACTTACTTCCTACAACACTCAGCGAACCAAAGGTCAGAAATCGCCTCGTCCCAGAACCGTGGCTGATTCCGTTCACTTACTCCCTACAACGCTCAGCGAACTAGAGGTTAGCAATTGCCTCGTCCTAGAACCGTGGCTGATCCCGTTCACTTACAGACTACAACACTCAGCGAATCAAAGGTCAGAAATTGCCTCGTCCCAGAACCGTGGTTGATCCCGTTCACTTACCAACTACAACACTCAGCGAACCAAAGGTCAACAATTGCCACGTCCCAGAACCGTGGTTGATCCCGTTCACTTACAGACTACAACACTCAGCTAACCAAAGGTCAGCAATTGCCGCGTCCCGGTTGATCCCGTTCACTTACAAACTACAACACTCGGCGAGCCAGGTCAGCTATTGCTTCGCCATAGCTTTAATTCGATTGATCCAATTACCCACAAGCTACAGCTCCCCCCAACTTGGTAATTAGCCGTCGCCTTCACCACCAGATCTATTTACGAAGCCCCCTACCTCCTATACCTTCCCACAATCAGCAAACCTTCTCTTATCCTCCGGCATTTGGAGATTTTAACTTACACTCTACGCTCCAGGGTTAGCCCGGAGTTAGCAATGATTATTGCCCGAAATTTCCAATACAGTTTACTTACTTTCTATGGTTCCCCTTACTCTCGAGTCAGCAATACGACAGCGTATGGGAGACGTTATCCGAAGCTTATGATTGCCTTCTATAACCGAATAACAAGTTCTGAATCAGCTTTAGCTGCCTCTGATTACTGCAGATTCACATACCGTCTGCGAAAAAAATAACCATTTATTGTTAGTTATGCACTACTCATTTCAAGCGGAGAGGCCTCTTCACATGCAAGATATTATACTCATTCCCACAGAGATAGGCTTTGACGTTCCCCTGCAATAACCTTTTCGTTATGCCCTCGTCCCTCTTGACCGCCGCTATGTTCAATGCGGTGCCGAATATAGTTTCGATCGAGTGTTGACATCTCCTCCCTCCTTCAATAGTCGATCAACTACCGTCTCCTGTCCAAGCAAAGATGCTATCATCAAATGTGTAAAATCTTTGGGGAATATAAGATACCACCTGGTGTTGAACCAGTACAACTGAAACCATGCCCGACAGTGTTTAGATCCAGTTCCACAAATCTGTCGTGTAAACTCGAATAGCTCCATCCCGTTATCCTGCGAATCCCGAAAGTGATCTGCCCAGCGTCGGGCTGCGTAATCCAGAAAAGAGTATTTCTCAAGATAACCTTTAACCGCATGCTCTGAAGCCCTGCCGTCAATGTCTATCGCTAATGGGCAACCACTAAACTCCTCTCGTGAGAGATAGGAAATACAAATGTCAGCCATTAGAAAGTTAGAATCCTTGAGACATAGCGTATACTGCCAGTTTCCCTAGCCAGCCAAAGATCCCTTAATGAGGAACTCCCTCGCGGTTTGGTGGACGAGGTAGATCTTCGAATCAATCACCCGCACGAAAAGTCCGCACACATTTTTCACCGTCCTTTCGAATCCAGAAGCAATATCTCCGAGGTCCTCGATTGAGTTTTTCTCCCGCCTGATTCTGAATGCGATGTTCATTTCACGGAGAGTGAGAGGCCTTGCAGCTGCTACCACTATGTTCAGCATTCGTCGGGCTTTGTCGGGGTATGTCCCTCTATCAAGAATCTTGGTATATAGCTCTGGTAGGTCACGCGGTGCAGTGGAGACAATCTTAATAAACTCCTCCGGTGAACCATCCCCACAATCCTTCAAAATCCCAAGAACAAGAGAAACCCAGAGGAATGTCCGATCGGCCGAAGATTCTAGGAGATTTCGCAAATATCCCAGCTCCCCAGGGCGTCCCCAGTATGACTCCAGCCCCTTAATACCCTCATCTATGACGCGAGAAACGTCGGAAGTGATAGAATTTACCTCGTCCTCCCCTCTCAGCCGGATTGTCGTTACGGGTGAGCCGAGGCCTCTCTCGATTTTGTGGTACGGGCAGCTCGTAACCAGGAACCTCAAATGTGTATCGGGGGTTCGTGCATCAGGAGGGCGGGTTACATAACGGATCAGTGGATCCAGAGTCTCTTCCTCGCACTCGTCCAGTGCATCTACTACACAGATCACATCACCACACTCGCCTTTAGCCACCGCCGTAACCAAAATGTCCCACAATGTATCCACCTCCTCCGTAAACTTCTCGCCTTTGGCCTTAAATTCTTCCTCGGCATACATGATGAGGTGGTTTCTCTGTACAAACAGCTGGTGTAATATAGCGCAGAGAGCGAATGTCGCACTCTTCTGTTCCTTGTTGTCGTCCTTGAAAAAGAAATAGCAGACTATTGCATTCCCTTGGCTTTCCAGATGAGTTACGAGGAATGAAGCGGCGACAGACTTGCCGCAACCGGGGTCCGCCGATAGCCAGAGGAGGCCCGGTGCTTCTTTCTCCGACCAGTCTAGATACTTTGGATGCTCGGTAACCCAAGTACACGTTCCCTTGACTGGCTCACGAACCCGAGCTCGGTGCGACCTGTATCTAGACGTGTATAGGCATTGTAGGATTTTGGTATGACTCGAGGATAGGTTCGTATTCTCGTGGTTGATATTAATGGTGTTTCCGATGGTAATGTTATTGGAGTAGGAGTTGCCACTGTAATGGCCTCGAATGTTGCTGTATGCAGAGCTAGAATCACCGCTATTAGCACCGATGATTAGAAGCGCCGAAATGATTTAAGTTAATGAGCATTCCCGCAGCGTACCGTTGCTGGGAGGAAACACCCCCAGAGGGGGTTCTCGATACCAGATTGCCCATCTTATCAGTTGATTCTTGAATTAGGAGGAGGAGCTGCGAATTGACGGTGTTCTTTGATGCTTATATGATAAAGATAATATCCGATAGGTGAGAAAGAATAGAAGAACTGGAAGGGCTGGGTCAAGATCATAGGTTGGGGAGCCTGAAGACTACCCTTCTCTGGCGGGGGCCAAGATTGTCCGTGTGAAATCCTGGAGCTCAGCTAACCCCGCACCAACTTGATCATTCATGCATCTCAGAGGCTTGCCTAATTTTCATCTGAACAGTAGATAACACATAACCCCCCCACCAGTATCAACTAGTTCACCAAACCTATCACACCCAGGGCACTTCATGCAAGAGATAATTTTCGAATTCATGCAGTTATGTCCTGCTGCGGGAGCTAAATTTACCCGCACTGTACGGTACTTTACTCGTGCCCATACTCAGGTGTAAGCACATAACATCTCTCCTACACCCCTATGGTAAAAATCATGCGGCAAAAGAGAAACTTGTGAGAAAAATCTACCGGGTGTTTGAAGATATTCCCCTCCACGATGATTCTCGATCGCTTACCCTTCTGGTGCACCGATACCGCTAAAACACACGATCTCAAAACCCACGACGCCGGAACACGACGGCTTATCTGGGATGGGATACCGGTATGTCCTAAATAGGCGTAGGAGCTTCTATTGATGGCGAATGGGAGTGCAACTAGTATTTCTATAATTTAGTTCGAGTATATTCACCAGACTTCTTTTCTTCGCCGACTGTAATCATAGGATATCACTCGTTGTCCGCCTGTTTTCCCATATTGGGAACGGTTATGATGGAATTGAGGATTGTCGCGAAGATAAGGGAGAGAGAGGTCTTGTCAATTGAGTAATAGGATGAGTGGAGATCGAAAGAAAAAGTACAGAAGAAAAATACATAGGAAAATCTTCATGCGGTATCATACTAGGAGCTGACGTATGCGTGCGTGTCGGATATCTCCAACATCCGATGTTCTTTAAAGGTAACCCAACGGACCCGTCCTCCGCCTCCGTCGACGCCAAACAATACTCACATGTTATCACTCGAATTCCTTAACCTGGTTTAGTCTAGGTTGAAATGCCACATTCTTGTGATACTGTAGTTTTTACAGTCCATCCTCGGAAGCGTTCGTGAGAACGTGGGTAATCGTAGTAAGCATATCCGAATAACTACAACAAATACCTATAGTCTTGTACCCACTCTCCCGTTTATCCACCAACGCGATGCCAAAGCAGCCGAAAACTACTCGAAGAGAGACTCCCTCCTCCGATACGAGGAACGATTCTTCCGGAATTTTCCAAGGCTTTCCACGACAAACACAGTTCGCTGCCGCCATAGTAGCAAACGGGGTGACATAGGAGTGTATTAAATTACATTGATCTTTTTTTTTTCCACCACAATTCCTATACTCCAGTTCCCAGAACTCTTTAGAGGCTTTATGTTTTGACTGCCTAGCCGATGTCTTTCGGCCATCCCTTTTAATACGCTCCTCGCTATCTTCGAAGAAAGTGAGATATATGGTAATCACCCGAGGTGCTGACCCAGGGGCCTCACTGGCCTGATGCCGGTATTGGCGGTGCCAAGAATAATAAGCATATCATAATATTGAATTCACTAGCGCTTCTGTAAAAGGAATTGACGGCGGTCACCCGGCGGTATTGAGAGAAATTGCTGGAAGCAAGTAACAATCTGCATGCTTGCCAATATATTAATCCTATCCATTGCCCTGTAACGTGCTGTACACCACTATTCATGAAACATACGAGGTATATTGACAATTAATAGGAATGAGGGGCGAGAAACAAGATGATATGGACCAAGTCTAATTCGAACTCCGAAGAGGCGAACAAAAACGGATATTAATAGCAAATGGCTGGCTAAAACTGGAAGAAAAAAACGCCCATTATCAGAGCCTATTTACATCGAAATCGACGACTACTGCTTGTGGAAATCCAGGGAAAATATGTCTAGTAACGAAGGGGGAAGTAAGGATGCAAACCAGAAAGGTTAAAGAAAAATAAAAGAGGCAACGATAGAATCCAAGCGGACAGCAATTGAGAGGGTTCACCAGGTGTTGTTGGGATGAGTGCCAGTTTTCTTTGGATGGTAAGTTACCAGAACTCCAGGGGCCGCATAGGAGGGGGCCGAGGTACCCCGGGTAGCCTGGTTGAGGAGAAATCCTTATCCGTGGACCAGGAAACAGAACTGGTGGGTCCAATGCCCCTCCTACTCATCAGGGACTCCCGATGGGAATGGGGATTGGCCATCAGCGTCTTTGAGGTCAGTACTAAGATCACCCCCACTTCCCTCCGGACTCATCTGCACCACACACTCACCCCCGATACCCAATGGAAGGTGGAGCGATGCCGAGCTAGCGCAATAGACTGGGCTGGGATTGGCATCGCCTCGTTCAATCAGGATCCTCATGACTCTATGGTATCCTCTGGGGAGAGCTCACGCCAGCGGCGTTTGTCTCCCGTTATCAGGAGTGGTGTGCAGACATCTTTCCTCTTTATAAGCAGCTTTACTACGGCCTCATGCACGCTCACAGCTGCCCACGAGACTGGTGTCCGGCTATACTCAGTATCGCACAGCTATCAGGACGATATCTCCCAGAACCCCCACGCAACTATCGCCGAGGTTTGTCTAACCTACCCGGACATTTAACCAGTTCGGGAGCTCCTGCCAAATCTTGAAATTCACCGCCTCTATTACCGCTTCTCGCCTATGCTTCCTGCCACTAAGGGTTCATGAGCGGAAAGAGCTTAAGGCATCTATATGCATCTTACACTTGGGAATCTAGAACAATACCCACAACATGCAGCTGTAAACATCTTTTTGTCCAACGGAGGATCCCCATGATACTAGGGGCACAGCTCTGCGGGGTTCAGTGGCTTGCACTATGCTGCATATTTTAGGATTGGTGAGCTTTCAGGGGCACTGCTAAGCATGGAGCAGGTACATTTGAACCTGGCCGATGAGTGGGGCCGCACACCCCTAATTCCGGCTGCTCAAAAAGGGAACAGTGCGTTGGAAATCATGGATGCTGCTCGGCATGCTCAGGACTTCGTCCCCTACCCATCTGTCTATCCACCATCCTTCTATCGGCCGTCCGTCTATTGCCCATCCGTCTATCCGCCTTACATTCCCAGAGCCGGTCTTTTGTTGATTCCCACCCGTTCATTGGTCCGTTCCTGCCCGTTCACCTATTCCTCCCCGCTCGTTCTTTTGTTTCTTCTTGCTTGCCCGTTCCTCTGTTCGCGGCGCAAAGGTTGCAGTGAGTCTGCCCGGCAATGCGCATTCGCACGACCGGGAGAGTGGCACCGGCGGGTGGAAGGCGGCATAGCTATAGACCGCGGGCAGTCTCCGCGAAGCCTTTATTTTCTTTCCGTCAGCACGGGAGCGCGGAAGGCAATTGGAGTGTCTTTATTAGGTCTGTATTTTGTTGGTTAGCAAAGGAACAAGCGGAGGAAAGAAGACTTAGTTGGACGAGTGTAGAAGGTGTTGGGAATATGCGGCGATCGGTAGAATGGACAGGGACCGATTTCTATCGTTTATTTATACTCCCCGCTTCTCCCGTCAGTTAGTTGTGGAGTGCGGGCGAGCGATCAGAGAGAGTCGCTGAATAGAGCGAGTTGTAGAGCGAGCGTGTGAACTTCCCGGCTTCCAGTTGTGAAGAGTTTTCACAGCGCCCCCAATCATTACCGTTTCTTTTCGTTTCGTTTCGCCGTTTCGTCGCCGTTTCATTTCAGTCTTGCTACTGGTTAGCCATTGCTTTCTAAAACAGCGGAGTGGTAAGGATCCTATTAGGCGGCGCCGATACCGACCCTAACTTTACAGATTATTTTAACCAAACACCACTCTTCCGAGATTCTGAAAATAGCCATAAGGGGGTGATCAGACTCCTACTAGACCTTACAGAAGTCAATTCCAACACAAAAGATCGGCATTGGCTCAGGCCACTCTTCCAAGCTTCTGATATTGGTCATGAAGAAATCGTAAGGATCCTACCAAGTCAGACCAATGACAACCCCATCTCAACTGATCGCAATGGCCAAATACCACTCTTTCGGGCTTCTAAAATTGGTAATGAAGGAATAGTAAAGGATCTTCCCAAGCCACACAGATGTCGACCCCAACTCAGCAGATGGGTTTGGGAAAACACCACTCTGTATAGCCTCTCTCCATCAACATCATTCAATAGTAAATTTACTTCAGCCCCGACTTTAAATCTCTCATACACACCGGTCACCATCCCGTGCTCGCTTTCCCAGTCCCCCCTCCCCGAACCTCGCCGTTTCAATCGCCATCCTCACTTTAAATCACCCCCGACCACCCTTCCGACACTATGTTGCCCCCTCTCCCACCTTTTTATCATGGAAAACTCTAGTTTGATATTTCTTTCAATCCTATTGCAGAGTACTCATTTCTTATTATTCATTCCTTCCTTCTTTTTTTCTTCAAAGACCTTCCCTAATATCTACTCTAACTACGTTAACGGCGTTTCTGACGCCGTCCTCTTTTTCCTCTCCTTTCCATTTATGCCCGAGCCCTTCGAGCATAGATAAGCTATTTGACATATCCGACACTCTCCCTAGGACCTGGTGGGGGGGATGGCAATAAGTAGTTCACATTATATTAAAAAGAACTTGCCTTCCCAATAATGCGCTATTGGGGAGATCCACCCTACTACCAATATCAACTGCCTTACCTGGAACTCTATGATTTTATGCTCCCCGCAAGGTTCCAAGCAGCAACAATACGCTAGTCCTGATGGGGTCACACGAGGGTTACCTGACTGGACGGGTGGACTGGTCCCGTGGGAGCGAGACCCTACATGTGACCGATGTGGAACAGCACCAAAGACCTTCCACCGCATTGTGATATAAGTCCAAGCCCTGGAAAGCCTCGGACAGGGAGAAAACCCGCGGATATTTAACACAGGGGTAGGTTCGGTTACGGTAAAAGAGGAGGAGAGGTAGTTAGAAAGTTTTCTTCTTTTATCATGAGACATAGGATGAATTGTTTTTGAGCTTGGAGATTTTTCCTTTCATGACGGGGTCCACTTCAGGATCATAAAATGTTTTTATTTATTACCATTTTGGTTTTGATTTGACAGAATAATATTATTTCGTGGTTTATCTGTTATTTCGGGAAGAGGAAGAAGTTTCTTCTGTTATTTGAGTTTTGCTAGGCCATACTTTAGGGTTCTTGCCAGGATTTTCCTGTATGTACGTACAAATTTAAGCATTTAACAAAAGAAGGAAAAAAACCTCTGGTGAGTTATTGTACAGCACAAGTACCATAAGTTACCATCCAATAAAAAGCCACCCCCCGAGAGCACGGGAGTGGCTGAACGCTCTGCATGAGACTACCTGCGAAATGTGAACAGGCACCATACCGAAGAAACCCAACACCACCAGTGCGACGCTCCAAACCTGTGTCCGCCACAGTCGCACCGCGTTATCCCGAATAGCCAAAATTTCCCGATTTTATCCAAGACAGAGGGGTTTCTGGAGCAACATGTTTGATTGCCTGTAGGGCATGCGGTTGGGTGGATATGTGGTGTGCGGCAGGATATGGGATTTTGGTCAATTCCCGTTATCATCGTGCATAAGATATGTGTTACGGTGAATGTGCGTAGGGTACGTACTGAGTGCTGCGTATGCGTTTCCGTAGTTCAGACGATTCCCAGTGTTTTTTCCGGAGTTTGCTTCATGTTGTTCTACACCTTCTTTTCTTTTCTAACTACTCTTCTTCGGACAATAAAATTCATCACTTTCTAAGATACAATACGCAACAGGTTATGAGCCCGGTTTCGTTGCTTGCCATATTGTTGTTTGTTTCTATCTCAATTCTCACTATTCTCTAAGACCACAGTCATCGAGATAGGCTTCCCTGCTTTCATCTTCTCAGTTCAGTTATCCTTCATCCCTTTTCATTTTCTTCTCGGTAAAATGATCTCCTACTACCGGTCGAAGTACGCAGGTGGCATCCCATTCCTGACGGATTCCAACTACAATGTTTGGAAAAATGCTATCATTATCCACCTGCAAGCTATATGGGTATACGATCATGTCATAGGTCTTGCCACTCCTCCTACTCCTTTGGCAAGCAGTAGTATAGCAGGTGAGCCCAGTGCGTCTGGCTACACTCAAGAGTTTCAGGAAGCGAGAGACAGCTTTCATCAGCTGGAAGCTAAAGCAAAAGGAGTTATCCTTGGATCTACCTCTCCAGCTTTCAAGCTATACCTGACAGGTCTAGATATATCAAGGGAAATGTGGGACATCTTGCGGGAGAGATTGGATAAGGCAGCATCGATTAATGGCCGCCTTGCCCTTCGCTGACAGTTTTTTAGTCTAATACCCGTTCCGGGATGCCCCTTGGGGGAATTTATATCTCGCTTACATGACATCCGATTTCAGCTCTCAGCAAGTGAACAAAAGATTGATGATGCTAGTTTTAAGGACAAACTTCTTTCTTCCTTGCCTTCGACCTTCAACAACCTAGTTGAAATCATCTATGAAAAGGAAGCTGACCTTTCTGTTGAGGATGTAATTCGCAAAATTCAACAGTCAGAAATCTCTAGGCACAAGGAAGTTTAGTCAGGAAATACATCTCACGTATCCAGAGATGTGTTGCTATCAGATACCATGTTGGCTACCTAGCAGAGTCAAAATCAATCCTTTGGAAGGGTCAATTCCTCTTACCGCACCTCACCTTATGGAACCAAGCAGCCTTTTGTCTTCTTGGGTACTTGCTTTCGCTGTAAACAAAAGGGTCACTGTGCCAACATGTGTCCTGAAGTTCAAGCAATAAACCAACCTACTGGGGTGGTTAGTGGTATGAGGGGAGTATCTATTGAGGGTACTCCTTCAGCTAGCAACTGCTTCACATGCTGTGAGAGGGGTCACAGAAGTCGTGAGTGTAGATATACTGCATTGACTCAAATGCAGGCATCCCGAGGAAGAGATGCGCTTCTTGCCAGGAAAGCAAGTGGTAGTGATAATATGGACTTAAGGGACGATCCAAGAAGTACAAGCATCTCAAATAGTTTCGAATACGTCTCCCAAACCGTTATGGCTAGTCGACCTACTATATCCCTCTGTTATGGCAAACACTATTGATGATGGCCCCGTTAATAGAAATGACCTAAATATATATCCCTACATAAATCTCTCAACTATTCAATATACTACTCTACTGGAGAAGCTTGTGGACACTTCCGGGGAGGCCTTTATGCAAGTCAAGATGGGTAATAAAGGGAGTAATACTATAAAACTATATGATAAATGGATTCTTGACTCTGGGGCCTCGGATAGCATATGCAATAAGCGGTCACAGTTTCTCACTCTCTACAAACTCACTACACCGCATCACATCAGGCTAGGTACTCATGCCTCAGTTTCTACTCTCTATTGAGGCCTGGTAGACATATCTGGAGTCAAGATTGATGCTCTATATGTTCCTGAATTCCGGGTCTCGCTTTTCTCTATCTCTGAGTTGGACAAGCTTGGATACAAACTCCACTTTCACAACAGTGTTTGTTCACTAAAGTCTGAAGAGGATTTTGATCAACTGTACCACCTGTTCGCATATCTCGTGGATGGGCTTTACGAGGTTATTAATCAAGAGTCAGCTTGGATAAGAGGTGAAAGCTTAGCCGAGGTGCCCCTTGAGAAAGCATACCTTGCAGAACTTGGTTCAGAAAAGGTATACAAGAATCCGGAATGGAATAGTTGGCACCGCAGGTTAGGCCATGTGAATGATGTTGTACTGTCCCGAATCCTAGATTTGAACTCCGGACCTGGTGTCTCCTATCCTAATAATCGGATAGACATAAACGGGAGAGATGAGTGTATCACTTGCATAAAATCTAAACTGCGGAGACACTACTCAAGAAAGCCAGCACAACGAACATCTAGACCATATGAATTAATACCTTCAGATAGTTGTGGACCTTTGCCCCCTTTGAAGTCTGGCTCTCGCTACTTTATACTATTTATCGATGACTTTACACGCATGACATATGTGTACTTTCTGCAAAGAAAGAATGCAGAACTATGTTTCAATGCCTTCCTGGAGTTCCTGAACTACCAAAAAAGTCACTACCCACAGTTTCCAGTCGCTCGGTTTCACTCAGACAACGGGCGTGGAGAGTATGACAATAAGCTTTTTAAAGGACTTCTCACAGAGAAAGAGATAAGCTTTGAACCATCTATACCTTATTCACCACACCAGAATGGTGTAGCAGAGTGTATGGTACAGACAATAACCACATGTGCCCGTTCTATTCTGCTCGATGCTGGACTACCTATTGACTTTTGGGCGGAAATTGTCAATACATCTGTTTACATGCAACAGTAGATACCCTCGACCTCTCTTGACAATAACCCTCCATATATCATCCTGAGGTCTGTCTCTCGAATGGGGTATACTACTACTACAGCCGCTGAAATGCCCCTATCGACCTACTTGATTAACCATCTCCGAAGAATTGGCTGTGTTGCCTATCGGAGAACTCCTGATGCTACGCTGGACTCAAAGACATTGCTCAAGTTTGGGGCCAGGGCTCAACTCGCAATGATGCTGGGATATACAAGTTCTACTAAGATCTGGAGGCTATGGGACTTTGAAGGAAACCATGGCCAGGGGAAGCCAATCAACTGCTCTGATGTGCGGTTTATTGAATCTCAGAATGCATGGGAGGAGGTGGTTGGAAAGGGTGAATCGAGAGAGTTAGGTGCACATTCAATAGGTGACGCTTTTGAATTAGCCTTGAGTCATGACTCTGCACAATCCAGTGGCAAGCACTCTGATAGTGAGCTCTCCCTGGCTGGGTTGGAAGTACCCGAGGCAATATCTATTGTGGAAATCGGCGGCACCCACAAGACTTGTGAGGTATCTCTAGGTTCTCGGGCTAGTGGCAAGCACTCTGATAGTGAGCTCTCCCTGGCTGGATTGGAAGTACCAGAGGCAATATCTATTGCGGAGACTGGCGGCACCCACAAGACTTGTGAGGGATCCTCAGGTTCTCAGGCTAGTGGCAAGCACTTGGCTGGTGATCTCTCGTTAGCGACTCCTGAGAGCAGTAGTGTAAGGTCTGGCAGTAACCATGATGAGCATGAGGTATCTCCAGTACCTGATCTGAATGTTACCGATACTGGCGGCATGCACCTGCATGATAGGGTGTCCCTTGGCAGTTCGGGAAGACACTTGAGGGGTCTGAATCCAGGCGGCATCCATCTGCAGTGTGAGCTCTCCCTAATTGAGGACCCTCCCCCTCCTGCTTTAAATATAGAACCTGCTACCTCAGTTAGTCCTGATGTGACTCCAAGCTCCCGTCCGCTCAATCGACGCTTGAGAAGGCAACAAAATAGGCAAGAGCCAGTCCGGCAAAGTGAGCGAATTCAGAGAAGGCTAAAGGATACACGTAATTATGAAGTTCTAAGAAGAGTTCAACAAATGCATGTTGAAGACCACCTTAGCCGAGAAGCAGCGAATAATGTATTTATTGCTACATATGCACCGCTTTTGGAAGGACAGCGACTACCAGACCCGAATACCTTTACTGAAGCATGGGAGAGCCCACTTCAGCCCTTCTGGAAACAAGCTATGGTGGATGAGATTAAGGCCTTACAACTGAATAATACTTGAGATCTTGTTGATGGGAGTATACCTTTTGACTCACATGCTATAGGGTCAAAGTGGATGTTCAAGACTAAGGAGAATCCAGATAGTATGATAAGATACCAAGCTTGGCTAGTTATTAAAGGATATGAACAGCAGTATGGTATTGACTATACTGAAACCTATGCTCCAGTTGGTCGATTAGATGCTCTGCGGATTCTGCTTGCTCTCGCAGCCGAGCGTGACTTAGCTCTCCATCATCTTGATATTGCGACAGCATTCCTGAATCCTATACTTGATCAGGATAACGTCTACATGCTTCTCCCTTCTGGTGTTCAGCATGCTGACTCTACTCTTCATGAGTCGCCAATTGTTCACCTTCACAAGGCCCTGTATGGGCTAAAGCAGGCCCCTCGGGAATGGAATAAGGATGTCGATTGCTTTCTTCTCTCACTTGGCTTTGTCAAATCGCCCGCCGAGCCAAGTCTATATAACCTACGGAATTCCGTTTACCTACTCCTGTATGTTGACGATATGTTACTAGCTTACAGTAGCGAGCAACCTTTCCAAGATATTTTACAACAAATTAAAACGAAATACCGAAGTACAGACCTTGGCCCAGTCAGGAGATTCTTGGGACTTGAGATCACACAACTTGCTTCAGGCGGCTATCGCTTAAGTCAGGAAGGATATATTCATGGTATCCTTTCTCGGTTTGGGCTTACGAATGCCAATGCTGTCCCTACCCCTCTGGCAAAGGATATTACTCTAGACTCGTCCACAACTGAGAATGACAAGACGGTTGACCAAAGGAACTACCTTAGCATTATTGGTTCCCTAATGTACGTGGCCTTGGGTACTCGTCCGGATATTGCTTTCGCAGTTACCAAGCTTAGTCAATACAACCATGAGCCATGTACCACCCATATTACTGCGGCTAAGAGAGTCTTACGCTACTGGAAGCCTACAAGCACCCACGGCCTTCAGTTTTCTAAGAATAAAAGTTTTGAATTCCAAGGACCACATAAGCTTATCGGATATACAGACGCCGATTGGGCAGGAAATCCACAGGACCAGAAGTCAATCAGTGGATATGTTTCCTTTCTCAGAGCACCTGTGTCTTGGAAGTGTAAAAGGCAGACTATTATCACGACTTCAACAACCGAAGCTGAATTTAGTGCTTATCTCGATGCCTCAAAGCAGGCTTTATGGCTACGGTAATTCATTGAGGATATTTGCTACCCAAGCTCTCTTTGTCCTATGATCCCATCCAAGCATGAAAATCCGCATGAAAACCAGTCCGACTCTTATTTGGCTTACAACCATGGCTGCATAACTATCTATAGTGATAGTGAGCGGGCTATTGCGACTGTCAAAGGTGAAGGAATTACTACACGAAAATAAACACTTCGATATCCGCCTTCTAAAGTCTCGTGAGCTTCAGTAGCATGGGATTGTTGATTTCAGCTTTATTGGAAGTGAGCTAAACAAGGCGGATGGTTTTACAAAGAGCTTGACTATGACTAGGCATGGGGAGTTTGTTAAGCAGCTAGGATTTGAATAAGAGGTGGATATTTTCTTTTATTGTGGGAGTGCACAGGGTTGAGGGTAGACCTTTCCCTTCCGAGACAATTTGTAGGAAGGGTTTTACTGGTGCCCGATGATGCCTGGGAGGATATGTCTTGGGGGACTTTGTTCAGGATGGAAGGTGTTACGGTGAATGTGCATAGGGTACGTACTAAGTGCTGCGTATGCGTTTCCGTAGTTCAGACGATTCCCAGTGTTTTTTCCAGAGTTTGCTTCATGTTGTTCTACACCTTCTTTTCTTTTCTAACTACTCTTCTTCGGACATTAAAATTCATCACTTTCTAAGATACAATTCGCAACAATATGGGATATTTGGTTTCACGATGTTTTATTCACACCATTTGCCATTCGGCATATGGTAGTTTGCATGGGTCGCAGGCTTTATGGTTCATGGACGACCGTGAGATACTATGATGGTTCCAGAATTCTTTGAGATAGCAGAGGATCCTTGAATTTTAGGAGGTGCTGGTTATTGGGAGATATATATCTCCCAGTGTCCCTAGCTAGCAGTGTTGGACTAGGAGGTTGGTGTGAAGGTTCTACTCCAAATCCCAGGAGCGAACCTGTTGCTAACTAAATAGACAAACTAACAAGTGTGCGCATCCATGGGTTTACCCTCAACACCATCATACAATCTCACGAACATAACTAGGGTGGTTTCCCGTACCCTACAACACTCGACAAGCAGCACCGATCGCGCACCTATTCCACCTTCCTTCTCCGATTCTGTGCACTTTATCCACAGTGATCCTAGCTCAGCCACTGCGTTGCTGAGTTATCTCATTGCAACGGATAGAGATTTCGTGTTAATTAAAAAAAGAACCGAAGCTTATTCCACTTCTTACGAGAAGCTTTATTTTACTGTAATTCATATTCACAATCAGTATTAGCACTTCCAGTCATCCATCTGACAGCCACATATACGATAGCATGTGCTGCACTATTCTCCAAATCACTACTATGATATGAGCTGTAGCGATATACTCTACCTCCATGTTCTAGTTCAACTCCAAGCCTGCGATTCGATACCCTCCTCCATTTTTTATTTTCCCATCTCCACATTCTTCCCCCCCCCCCGCTGTCTTTACATCCAGCCCCGCCTTTTCCCCCCGTTCTGGCATAGTTCTTCTGACAGCAACCACCCCATCCGGTTCAGCAGGCAAACGTTCGATAGGAACATGGGGTGTTATTTACCAAAATCTAATACGAATCCGAAAACCCCTATCCCGGTTGATCGGGTGATATTCTATGAGAATCCGGGGGTGGCAGAAGGATTTGTACGGCGCAGAGGTGCAGCCGGTTCAGCGTGATCCGGGATAGCGTGAGGGGCGGCTGTGCTCATAATCCAACCGCAACCAAAACGGGGGGTACTGTAGGCAGGTTCACTGCCTCATCCAGATGCTTAGCCATGTTCAGAATACGAAATAATTCCAGATATTGAGTGACATGGGCTCTACCTAGCAGGAGCGTGCAAGGGAAGTCCTCCTACTAAAATTGGCCAGCCTTTCTGCGACACTCCTTTTTGTTTCAAAGGGAGTGGGGAGGCACTCCGGTCGATGGCCGGTTCATCTGTTCTCACTCGGCCACACCTTTCGACTAGAAGTCTGCGAAAATTTAATAATATTATAGTCCGCAAATATGTATTAAAGTTTCATAGTTTTCATAAACATTTAATCTCTTACAGGGACCACAATTCTACAGGGCACTGCGATTCAAAAATCCAGTGCTTTCGGGCTAATGTCGAGTTAGCATCCCGAGACCCCCTAGCCTAGCACTAAATAACATCAAACAAGTACTGGATTCAAGTACCAAGTTACTTGTTGTGTCACCTGCCATCGACATTCCAAGAAAGCCAGCGGGATAGTTATTGCGCCTACTGCGAAGCGAAGGACAGAAAGATAGTTAGGATAACCTCCAGGTGCCTGGGGTGGTCCAAACTCTGCTGCCGTGTACCAGTGCTCCCAGCCGTCCCGTCAGACTGCCGTGGACTAAAATTGGTCAATGCACCCCATGCCACCCAAATAAGACACACACTAGTTCTACAATAAGTTAAACAAATAAATTTAAAATCCCTAATGGGGTGATATTGTATCCATAAAAGGAAACCCAGGACTAGCGCCGTCCGACTGCCGTCGCCCCGTCCAGTCTGTCCAAGGACGAGACATTGTCGTCTTCCGTCGTCCTGACCCCGCCTAGGACGGACTGGACGACTAGAACCGCTGCCGCGTACTCGTAAAGCGTGCGACATCTCCGACTAAGGAAATTACCAGTCCTCATGCGATTCAGAAAGGTTGAGTGTTTCTGAGCCTCACACAGATGCAGGGTTGCAAGAACCCGTTGTCAATTGGGCAAAGAACGACCGAGACTATGCGTGAGCCCAAGTGGGTCTCGGAGATTTATCGGGAAAAGATAGCCCAATACCCACTTAGCGCGGGTCCTAGCGGCACAATGATAGGTCCGTGGAAATACCACACCATAATTTACATCACCCCCGAACCCCCCGAGATGCGAGTTCCCCAAGTTTTCTGAATCCACCATCTTGAAGCTCCCAACAGCTTGCGTTCTTTGTTTACCGCCCACCACTCCTCGCAGAACAGGAAGCGCCACTGATAGATATAGCAGTGCCAACGTTTCCCTGCGACAAGGGCACCAGCGACATCGGCAGCGCATCCGACAGTGGAATACTCGCGGTGGCAGGGGACATAGCGCTGGAGTCGGATGTTTGGTATCTTCGGATTGCTGTAGCTTTCTTTCTTTCTATTCCCTTCACAATCGTTAGTTCCAGTACGAGTACGAGTACAGTACAGTACTCGAGTACATTCACTTCCACTTCGAAAAATTGGTGAATGGTTACACGGTGTTTGGCCGCGGCTGCCGCAAAGGGAAACTATGGAGTGGTAAGGACCCGACTAAGCCGCAGCGATGGCAACCCCAACTCAGCAGATTTGCGTCGCCAAACGCCACTCTTTCAAGCTTCTACAAATTGCCATGATGGAGTCGTGGGACCTACTAGACCATGCCAGTGTCAGCCCTGACTTAGCAGATTGGCATCGCCGGACGCCACTCTTCCAAGCTTCTCAAAATGGTCACGAAGGAATTGTACGGGCCCTACTAGACTATGCCGATGTCAATCCCAACCATGAAGCTCGGTATCGCCAAACACCGCTTCTCCGAGCTTCCCGAGGTGGCCACAAAGAAGTCGTAAGGGCCCTACTAGAGCGTGCGGATGTTAACCCCAACTCAGCAGATCAGGATGGCCAAACGCCACTCTTCCATAATGGCTAGGAAATGAGTGGCAGCGGAAAGGCGAATAACACGTTGGTGTTTGGTGTTCGTGCACGATGTAGGAAAAAATGGAGGAAAAGCAAATTGATCATTTCTTCGGAGGTCCGTGGTCTGCTCTAAATACTGGAATCCATCATCTGCCAAGATGATCTAGCATACTCAACTACTCAGGTCCATGCCCTATCATACACCAGCTAGTCTCTTCTACAGATTCTTTCATTCAACCACACTTCTTACCAAGCCTGCTATGAGAATTACATCTAGTCCATCATTCCATGCTTCTCAAAACGGTCATAAGGGAGTCTTAAGAATCCTGCTAAGCCATTCCGCTGTCAGTCCCAACTCTGCAGATCGGCATCGCCGAACACCACTTCTCTGGGCTTCTATAATTGGCCATGAAGGAGTCGTAAGAGCATTAATAGACTGCGCCGACACCAACCCCAACTCAGCAGATTAGGATGGCGAAACGCCACTCTCCCTAGCCTCAGACAATGGCTATGAAGGAGCTGTAAGGGCCCTACTAGACCACCCCGATGTCAACCCCAACTTAGTAGATCAGGATGGCAAAACACGACTCTTTCAGGCTTTTGCCAACGGCCATGGAGGAGTGATAGAGATCCTTGTAGGCCACACGATACAGACCCCAACTTAGTCGATATTTCTAGCGCTATACTGCTCCATATAGCAGCCTATCGTCAACGCCGCAGAATACTAAGTTTACTCCGGCGGGCCCCATAGTAAACCACCCAACCACATTAACCATCATCCCCATCTTCGACACTATGTTGCCCCCTCTCCCACATTTATGTCATCCACATCTCTAGTTCGATCTTTCCTCCCACTCCTATTTCTTCCTTGCATTCTTCTCAAAAGACATTCTCCAATATGCACCCTCAGCACCTTAACGGCGTTTCTGGCATGGTTTCCTCCCCCCCCCCAACCTATGCTTGAGCATTTCGGGCATAGACAAGCTATCCGACATATCCGATATTCTTCCTGGTACCTGGCCCAAAGGGGGAGCAAGGGGTTCACCCTTTATCAATTTGTTCGTCCAATAACAGTCCAGAAGCAATATATATAATTTACCATCCCCTCTAATATGGCGTTATACTACACCGTCCAACAAAAAACCAGTTCTTCAAGAGCGAAGGAGTGGTCGAACCCTCTGCATGATGCCCCCAGCGAAACGCAAATAGGGGCTGCGTAGTAGGCCTCCACACCCAGGCAACCCAACACCGCCAGTGCAAGGCTCACAGCCAAGGTGCGCTGCTTGCAAACCGACCGCAACTCATCTAGGCCGTACGTAGATGAACTACCGCTAACCCAAACGCTCAGCTAAGTTCAGAATACGAAATAATCCCAGATCCTCACTGGCATGGGTTCTACCTAGCATGGTCGTTTAAGAGAAGCTCTCCCGTTGAAACGGAACAATCTCTCTGCGACACATATGTTTAAACTGGAGTGGCGAGGCACGGTGGGTTGATGGGTGGTTCACGACCTCTCACTCGCTCGCACCTCCCGACTGGAAACCCACAAATAATAGATTAATATCATAGCTCGCCAATATATCCCAAATACCATAGCCCTCACGAATATTAAGCATGATAGTATGGGAAAAGAGCTGCTGAACAGCTCCCCATCTGATTTCTCTAGTTTTTCACAAGCACCGCACCTCTCCAGAAAACCGTCATGCGCACCACGAATCACTCAACCTTTGCCCCCCTTTCCACAATGGACCTCCTGTACTGCTACTACCCACAAAACAGGCCCAACCACGATTAAGGGTCAAGTTGGTTTTAGGACCCGGGCACAGGGATCCACAATCCAGCGCTTGTCATCCAGTGTGGAATTCACATCACGAGACGCCGAATTGGGATTGACATCCTGTCGCCCAAAAGCATCTTTACTAACTTACCCCTCCATATCCGCGCTTAGCCGCCCAGCAGAGTGGTGTCCGGCTATATCTAGTGTCTACCGTGTTGGAATCGACATCCTCTCGCCCTGAAAGAACCATTACAACACCTCATTTCCGCGCTTAGCCGCCCAGCAGAGCTGGGTCCTGTTATATCTAGAGTCTGCCGCATTGGGATTGACACCCTCACTTTCCAACAACACCGTTACAGCCTCCCTATGCCTCCTTCCCGCTGCCCATGTGAGAGCCATACTTCCCGTGCAATGGGTCGCATTTACACCCCATTCCTTTATCTCCAACGTAGCAGAAACTATCCCCCCAGCACAAGAAACGATACTCCGTGGAGTCCCGTAAAGCCACTCTGTCCTTCCGAGCTGAAAATATAAGGGCCAGAGTCCCAATCTTGATCATAGTGCAATAACGTTAGTTGAGCAGATATATGCTTATCAAATCCATGGAGAACCCTTCGCGCAAGTGTTTTCCCATTTCCCGACATCTCCCTCGCTGTGCGATTTCACCAGCAACAAGAAGCACATTTTAGAAAAGGCAATGTTGAAGGAGCCGAATTAACAGCCGGTGAAAGATCCCAAACACATCTAAAATTAAGGTATATCAAGCAAATCTCCGTGATTATTGCATGGGGACTATGGAATAGGGTCTGATCACCTGAGAGTTACTCCTGCGGAGTAAGGTGCACCGGTCGCATGGTGGACGAAGACGCTTCTAGTTGTGACACACCTCCTCACACCTATCAAAGAAGCCACAGGCCCAACAACTCCGAAGAAGTATGCAGAGTTTAACCCAGTGAGCGAAGAAACAGCACTGGGTCCAAAACCATGCACGTGCCTCAAAAGCAATCTGCCGGATATATGATCGTCACAATGGTGGAGGAATTCCGGTGCGAGCTGTTTCTGGCGATCAGAGAGAGGGCTCTACGCTCCCGTGAGTTCCCAGCACATACCGAAATACCTAAGATATGGAGCGCCGAGGAGGACACGAAGGCTATCTCCCAGAATTCCCCCGAATTGTTGAGAATTCAGATAGGTCAGGTAGTTTCCCGGAATAGAAATGAGCTCGCACTAAAAGCCCAGGAGAAGTGGAAAGGCTCTCCCGGAGGGTAAAGTGGATTAAGCGGATAGTCGATGATTTCTTGTCCGCAGCGACAATGGCCCTATCAATGTCCTTGTTGAAGGAACATTTTTAATATCGGAATTCGTACTTCTTATCTCAAACGCCAGCTCTCGACAGAACGTGCCGGGACCCTAATTCCCTATCCGGGACGGTTACCGAGCGCCCACCTGCTCCCCCGGAGTCTCCACCAACCTTTGACATTGCCGGGATGCCGTTGATTCGCATTGTTCTTTTGGCTCCCAGAGATGTTGGCATTTTAGATATCATTCTCGTAACATACCCTTCAACTATGTAAATCCAACTCTTCTAAGTCCGTTCAGGTAGT
>NW_003298886.1:76530-86588 GCF_000151645.1 Tuber melanosporum | reverse complement strand
GGTTAATCTCAACAAATTGGACAATGCGTAGCGCAGCTTACAAGACGGAGAGAGGGGAAAGACGCGTGAGCCACATGGTGTATGCTCAGCAATCATGTATTTACTGCATTGCATAGGCAGCAGGTTTTTGCGCACGAGTAACTTACTCGTACAGAACCGTACTCGAGCAATGATATATGTAATCCGAGCTCTTACTAGGGCCAGTTTGGCAAGTTATTGAGTATGATATGATGTCATAGAACACAGTGTAATATTCACAATGCTTTCACCGCCTACCCTTCAGAAGATGATAAATACTCTCGGGCGCACACCACTTATCATCAGCATTCCTCCACCGCCGGTTCTAACGGGTTCCTCAATCGACTCTACCACGCTACACCACCTCAATTCCAATTCACAGAGCTATGATACCTCCAAAAAAATAAATAAGTGTCGATGCCCCTGGAACGCCCGGCAGCACTACTACCAGCAGCAACCAACCAACCTCCCTCCCTCCAGTCATCCCACCCAACCCGCCCAACCCCCCACCTCGAAAAAAAAAGCCCAAACCAGACCAACGACGTTCCGTTCAGCTCCCTTCCCCAGCTGAACAGCTATTATCATGAGTATAGCACTATTAAGCACAAATCTGTTACAAGTCCCCAATTCAAAAAAAATTCAAAATTTGCGTCTCTCATCACAGGCGCAGGTGTCCCCGGCGAAGCACGGGTTTGGACAGGGGGCCGGGCGAGTGATTTCAGATGAAGATGCTTCACGCCTAGCCTAGATGTTATAGCGGTACTTGTACTCGGTAGTACCCGGGAATGTATTGCACAAGGCGTCCAGAAAGTGGCTCCCCCTTGGATTTGCGGCGTCGCTGTGCTGGCAGGTGGTTCTGAACTCTTAAGATGAGGAAGACAGGTTGTTCAGGTATTGTATCATAGATACCGGTGTTGGAAATGCTGCTCGGCATGCTCACAACTCACCCAGTATGCTCGGAACCCGTTTCACATGTTTAAGAACATGCGCGACATGTTCAGAAGATGCTCGATGGCCGGACAAGCAGCATATCCGATATTCCACCCCTTTACGCTTATCCGTCCGTCTGCCTCATTATCCTTTTGTCCGTTTATTTGTCCGCTCGCTCGCACACCCGATTGTCCGTCCGTCCATCCGTCTGTTTATTTGTTCGCTCGTCCGCTTGTTCGCCTGTCTGCTTGTTCATTTGTCAGTTTGCGTGCCCAGGTATCCGTCCATCTACCCAGCCCTTAGTCTGCCTGTCCGACCGACCAACTGACCGTATGGTCGGACCCCTGTTATTCGCCCACTCGTTCACCGGTTTACCGTATCACGTCTCGGGGCGGTACAGCAGCACGGCGGTGGGAGTGCAGAAGGTAGTGGGAGCGCGGGAGGCTGAGGGAGCGTGGAAGGATATGGGAGCGTCTTTGTTGGACCTGTATTTCGTTTGTGGGCACGGGAGTAGCACGGTGGCAGGAGTGATATTGGCGACGGAAGTCGTACGGCAGTTGGACTGATAATGGGGACGGAGGTAGCACGGCAGCGGGAGAGTTCTTCGTCGTGGCTGTTCTTTTGTTTTTTCTTTTGTTAGCAATGGGAACGATCTGGGGAAAGGAAAACTTGCGCAGATGAGCGGGGGTCGTGATTGATATGTGTGGAGTTCGGTAGAACGATGAGTGAAGGCTTGTCGATCGTTTATTTATACTCCTGTCCTTTCCACATGTGTTAGCTAGTTGAGTTGAGCAAGCGAGTTGATGAGAGCGAGTGTCTTTGAGAGAGAGGAAAGAAGCGGAGAAAAATTTTCTTACTCCTTGGACTTAGTTCAGAATATATTGGATTTATTACCCCTCTTTTGATGGTTGCCTTGGCGTTTTGTTTCGGCCGAATGATAGTCCGTGATCGCGATCGCGGTGCTGGTGTTCGTGTCTACTTCTGCTCCGGAGTCATAGCTGCTTAAAAACCGGCAGTTCAGGAGGTAACATATCCCCCCCCTTCCACTAGATGCTGAAATGGGTGCCTGCGGCTAGCTAACGGTTGAGTTTGCAATGCTCAAGTTTTCGCCGTCAATGAGTAATATAGAGATGATTAGAGGTTTGTCCCTAGGGGCTCTTTCAAATACGCTTCATCGATCCTCCGATATGTTGGTAACCTGTTTTTTCCAATAGACATCTCCCCAAAAAACTCGAATTGCGTGCTCAACTTTCACTATGAGGATTCACACCGGTGGTTCATGTCCGGGATGCGTAGACCACTGCAGTTCTAGCAGGTTCATTGCATTATGGTGTGAGACCTCCCAGTACTGATTACCGGTTTATCATACTACTTACGAGTACTTTGTATATTTTGCATCCAAGAGCTAATTCTTTAGCCAGCTTGAAAAAGGAAGACACTAGCATTAGTGCCTTCATCTGTTGCTAGGAGAGAGAACCCCTTTTACACCAATAAAATTCTCACCACTAACGGCTAGTGATTAATCCTTTTTTGTGCAAGCCAACAGTGTACTGTACCACCACCATCTGAACCGCCAAACCATCCTAAGAACCACCACCAGAGCCGGTACTAGTACCGTGGTATTTTTTCATTTTTTTCCCAGTTCACAGCTAGTGAACTGTGGACCTGCTCTTTGAACGGTGGTGAACCGCAGGTGTGAAACCCCCTATCCTCCCACTACCTCCCCGCAACCAACCCCGACGATAAAGAAGCGCGCTGGACAAGGACAAAATAAACGTGGGTTAAACTTTGATAATATTGTTGTAGATAGACGTAACATGGTCAGAGTAGATTGTGGAAGCTTTGGGAGTCTGACAGAGGTGTTCAGGAGTTTGGTGGATCGGGATGGATTTTCAGAGATTTATGGAGGAGATTCTCCATACAAACATGTCTTTCTTTCCTTTGTTCACAACGGGAGTGTGCGGAGGGATGGGGGGGCATGCGTGGAGATAGACATGGAGATAGGTGCGGTGATCTATGGAAGAATCAGGACGCTCTGTTGATACACCCGTCTTTTTTACCGTCGCCGTTAGTTTAGAGAAAACATGGACGAACGAAGAGAACAAAGTTGTTTTATCATATCCTTCACACAACTCTGTCCATACGTTCCCCTAGTTCCCAGCTAAAAGTTTCCTTATCTACAGTATTATCTACAGCTGCCAGATCGGTCTTTCACCTTACCCATCGTGAAGAAATATGAGTGAAAAAAGATCTAGACTTGGTATATTTAACCTCCACCTATTACCGGAACTGCAGCCACTCAACTGAGTACTGGTTTTCATTTTTTCATAAAATCACCCCAGGAATTGTGTCCCAAACTGGAGGAAGTAGCCGTGCTCCCCCCCCTTCTTCATAGCTTCTTTCCCATTTGGGCCATCTCCAATCCTTAGAAATTGCAATTTCTCTTCCAACCTCAATCCATACATGTCCGATAGGATTTAGATTAAATTGGGGGAACAAGTGTAATTGTGTTACAATGATAATATCATGGGCTTCCAACCGATCGATAACACCGTGACCTTCGCGGGCTGGCGCATGGTGTCACCCCCATCCTCGGAAAGGAAATCCTGAACACTACGAGTTAACATCTAATGAATAACGCAATGGCCGTTCATTATTTTTCACCATATTCTTTCAGATCTTCACTCCTTCTATTTTATTTTAGGTGCATATTGTACTATTTTCATTCCGTCAGGTTGATTATTAGCCGTGGTGAAATAGGACGGAAAAGGCTCTTATCATGGTATTATATTGAAAGAAAGGAAGAGAAAATTTGTCAACTTCGGCGGCGGCTAGGTTCTACTTCACGAGCTGTCCCTTTGGGCGAGGATATAGTATTTGCACTCATGTTGCCGAGTGCTAAGTAAATCACATGATCTAATATTATTCAATCACAGAAGATTACTTGACGGAAAGTGAGCATAATATTCAAAGAATAAACTTGACCCTCCTCCCACCTCTCGATACAGCCAAAGTAAAAAAAAGAGAGAGAGACATACACGACTAATGTTTCACGGAAACCCGGGTCGAGTGCTGCACGATACATAACGCATTCACTACCCAATACCGATTACTAGCAAGGCTCTAAGTTGCGCGAGAACTCGAGTATAGGCGTTGTTTAACTATAGCTTTTTGTTCATTCCGGTGTTTTGCATGTAAATTCTCCTTCCATTGTTCCAGCGCTCTGCCCACCTCTTGGGGCTGCAGCACCTCCGGCGGCTGGAGGGGGCATGCTCCTAGTAGGCGAGGAAGAACGAATAAAATATTTTTTGTCGTTGACATAGCACAGCGGCCGTGTCAGACTATCCGAACAGCACACGGTTTTTTTTGGAGGACAGTAAAGCACATAATAAAAAAAAAAATAGGAAAGAAACATCACAAGCAACCTGTAACTAGCTCCTGCAAATTACTATGCCCTAATACCGATAGCATACCCATTTCTGAAACGAATCTCGACGGCAGAAAGCAGCGTAGGGTGTGAAAAAGGCTGGCCCAGCCGCAGACCAATGGACGCAGTGGAGGAAAGAGGGCCTCCAGCCAACAACCCATTATAAACCTTCAGTCTTTCACACAGTTAGTAAGACATTTAAGTGTTCACTAAACGAACAAGATATAATGCTCACCGCTCTCCGGAGTGGCCATTGGAGACGAGGAGGTCGGGTCCTGGCCTGGAAAGGCATGCGGATCTGGGGTGTCCGGGGTGCAAAACTATCGTGAGGTCAAAAATAGTATACGGAAGGATAGGGATAGTAAACCTGAACGACTCACATCCTACAAGAAAAGTTAACAGATATCCGGTAAGGACAGGGTTAGTAGCAGTAAAATCATGTCACTCACTTTCTATGGTGGCCAGATGATTGTGAAGTACGCTATAAGTTAGTAGGAGATGTAGGAAGAAAGAAGAAGAGATTTACTAACGAGCTGTAACACAATCCAAATTAAGAATTATCGATAAATAACAGAAGAGGAGAGAGATTTTTGCTTACAAACTAAGAGGAACAAGCACTAAATGGTTAGCGTTCTAAAAAGGTACGATATGGGGATTCGAAGTGCTTACTTCCTATTGTGGAGGGCGAGCATGAAGTTAGTGCGGAATCAGCAGCATTGGCGAGGAACTTAATAGTTGCCGGTTACGTACAACCTAGAAAGACGGGAGAGATATATCAGTAATTTATAATAGGAACAAATCTCAGAGGCGTGAAAGTGAACTTACAGCCTGGAGAGGGCAAGAATCCAGGTATCATGCAGGTATCAGCAACTATCACGTCCCAGAATCGTGGTTGATCTCGTTCACTTACAAACTACAACACTCAGCGAACCAAAGGTCAGCAATTGCCACGTCCCAGAACCGTGGCTGATCCCGTTCACTTACAGACTACAACACACAGCGAACCAGAGGTCAGCAATTACCTCGTCCCAGAACCGTGGTTGATCGCGTTCACTCACTTCCTACAACACTCAGCGAACCAAAGGTCAGCAATTGCCTCATCCCAGAACCGCGGTTGATCCCGTTCACTTACAGACTACAACACACAGTGAATCAAAGGTGAGCAACCGCCTCGTCCCAGAACCGTGGTTGATCCAGTTCACTTACAAACTACAACACTCAGCGAACCAAAGGTCAGCAATTGCCTCGTCCTAGAATCATGGTTGATCCCGTTTACTTACCAACTGCAACACTCAGCGAACCAAAGGTCAGCAATTTCCGCGTCCCAGAACCGTGGTTGATCACGTTCACTTACTTCCTACAACACTCAGCGAGCCGGAGGTCAGCAATTGCCTCGTCTCAGATCCGCGGTTGATCCCGTTCACTTACTTCCTACAACCCTCAGCGAGCCAGAGGTCAGCAATTGCCTCGTCCCAAGACCGTGGTTGATCACGTTCACTTACTTCCTACAACACTCAGCGAGCCGGAGGTCAGCAATTGCCTCGTCCCAAGACCGTGGTTGATCACGTTCACTTACTTCCTACAACACTCAGCGAGCGAGAGGTCAGCAATCGCCTCGTCCCAGAACCGCGGTTGATCCCGTTCACTTACAGACTACAACACACAGTGAATCAAAGGTGAGCAATCGCCTCGTCCCAGAACTGTGGTTGATCCAGTTCACTTACTTCCTACAACACTCAGCGAACCAAAGGTCAGCAATTGCCTCGTCCTAGAATCGTGGTTGATCCCGTTTACTTACCAACTGCAACACTCAGCGAACCAAAGGTCAGCAATTTCCGCGTCCCAGAACCGTGGTTGATCACGTTCACTTACTTCCTACAACACTCAGCGAGCCGGAGGTCAGCAATTGCCTCGTCCTAGAATCGTGGTTGATCCCGTTTACTTACCAACTGCAACACTCAGCGAACCAAAGGTCAGCAATTGCCTCGTCCCAGATCCGCGGCTGATCCCGTTCACTTACTTCCTACAACACTCAGCGAGCCGGAGGTCAGCAATTGCCTCGTCCCAAGACCGTGGTTGATCACGTTCACTTACTTCCTACAACACTCAGCGAGCTAGAGGTCAGCAATCGCCTCGTCCCAGAACCGTGGTTGATCTCGTTCACTTACAAACTACAACACTCAGCGAACCAAAGGTCAGCAATTGCCACGTCCCAGAACCGTGGCTGATCCCGTTCACTTACAGACTACAACACACAGTGAATCAAAGGTGAGCAACCGCCTCGTCCCAGAACCGTGGTTGATCCAGTTCACTTACAAACTACAACACTCAGCGAACCAAAGGTCAGAAATTGCCTCGTCTCACGACCGTGGTTGATCACGTTCACTTACAAGCTACAACACTCAGCGAGCCGGAGGTCAGCAATTGCCTCGTCCCAGATCCGTGGTTGATCACGTTCACTTACTTCCTACAACACTCAGCGAGCCAGAGGTCAGCAATTGCCTCGCCCCAGATCCGTGGTTGATCCAGTTCACTTACTTCCTACAACACTCAGCGAACCAAAGGTCAGAAATTGCCTCGTCTCAAGACCGTGGTTGATCACGTTCACTTACAAGCTACAACACTCAGCAAGCCCGAAGTCAGCAATTGCCGCGTCCCAAAACCGTGGTTGATCCCATTCACTTACTTCCTACAACACTCAGCGAGCCGGAGGTCAGCAAATGCCTCATCCCAGAACTGTGGTTGATCCCGTTCACTTACAGACTACAACACTCAGCGAGCCGGAGGTCAGCAATTGCCTCGTCCCAGATCCGTGGTTGATCCCGTTCACTTACAGACTACAACACTCAGCGAACCAAAGGTCAGCAATTGCCTCGTCCCAAGACCGTGGTTGATCACGTTCACTTACAAGCTACAACACTCAGCGAGCCGGAGGTCAGCAATTGCCTCGTCCCAGATCCGTGGTTGATCCCGTTCACTTACTTCCTACAACACTCAGCGAGCCAGAGGTCAGCAATTGCCTCGCCCCAGATCCGTGGTTGATCCAGTTCACTTACTTCCTACAACACTCAGCGAGCCAGAGGTCAGCCATTGCTTCGCCATAGCTTTAATTCGATTGATTCAGTTACCCACAAGCTACAGCACCCCTCATCTTGGTAATTAGCTGTTGCCTTCGCCACCAGATCAATTTACGAAGCCCCCTACCTCCTATACCTCCCCACAATCAGCAAACCTTCTCTTATCCTCCGGCATTTGGAGATTTTAACTCACAATCTACGTTCCAGGGTTAACCCGGAGTTAGCAATGATAATTGCCCGAAATTTCCAATACAGTTTACTTACTTTCTATGGTTCCCCTTACTCTCGAGTCAGTAATACGGCAGCGTATAGGAGAGGTGATCCGAAGCTTCTACTTGCCTTCTATAACCCAATAACAAGTTCTGAATCAGCTTTAGCTGCCTCTGATTACTGCAGATTCACATACCGTCTGCGAAAAACATATCCACTTATCGTTAGTTATGCACTACTCATTTCAAGCGGAGAGGCCCCCTCACGTGAAAGATATTATACTCATTCCCACGGAGATAGGCTTTGACGTTCTTCTGCAATAACCTTTTGGTTATACCCTCGTCCCTCTTGACTGCCGCTATGTTCAATGCGGTGCCGTATACTTTCGATCGAATATTGAAATCTCCTCCCTCCTCCAATAGTCGATCAACTACCGTTCCCTGCCCAAGCAAAGATGCTATCATCAAATGTGTAAAATCTTTGGGGAATATAAGATACCACCTGGTGTTGAACCAGTACAACTGAAACCATGCCCGACAGTGTTTAGATCCAGCTCCACAAATCCGTCGTGTAAACTCGAATAACTCCATCCCCTTATCCTGCGAATCACGAAAGTGATCTGCCCAGCGTCGGGCTGCGTAATCCAGAAAATAGTATTTCTCAAGATAACCTTTAACCGCATGCTCTGAAACCCTGCCGCCGATGTCTATCGCTAAGGGGAAACCACTAAACTCCTCTAGTGAGAGATAGGAAATACAAATGTCAGCCATTACAAAGTTAGAATCCTTGAGACATAGCGTATACTGCCAGTTTCCCTGGCCAGCCACAGATCCCTTAATGAGAAACTCCCTCGCGGTTTGGTGGACGAGGTAGATTTTCGAATCGATCACCCGCACGAAAAGCCCGCATACATTTTTCACCGTCCTTTCGAATCCAGAAGGAGTATCTCCGAGGTCCTCGATTGAGTTTTTCTCCCGCCTGATTCTGAATGCGATGTTCATTTCACGGAGAGTGAGAGGCCTTGCAGCTGCTACCACTATGTTCAGCATTCGTCGGGCTTTGTCGGGGTATGTCCCTCTATCAAGAATCTTGGTATATAGCTCTGGTAGGTCACGCGGTGCAGTGGAGACAATCTTAATAAACTCCTCCGGTGAACCATCCCCACAATCCTTCAAAATCCCAAGAACAAGAGAAACCCAGAGGAATGTCCGATCGGCCGAAGATTCTAAGAGATTTCGCAAATATCCCAGCTCCCCACGTCGTCCCCAGTATGACTCTAGCCCCTCAATGCCCTCATCTATGACGCGAGAAACGTCGGAAGTGATAGAATTTACCTCGTCCTCCCCTCTCAGCCGGATCGTCGTTACAGCTGAGCCAAGGCCTCTCTCGATTTTATGGTACGGGCGGCTCGTAACCAGGAACCTCAAATGTGTATCGGGGGTTCGTGCATCAGGAAGACGGGTTACATGACTAATCAGTGGATCCAGAGTCTCTTCCTCGCACTCGTCCAGTGCATCTACTACACAGATCACATCACCACACTCGCCTTTAGCCACCGCCGTAACCAAAATATCCCACAATGCATCCACCTCCTCCGTAAACTTCTCGCCTTTGGCCTTAAATGCTGCCCCGGCATACATGATGAGGTGGTTTCTCTGTACAAACAGCTGGTGTAATATAGCGCAGAGAGCGAATGTCGCACTCTTCTGTTCCTTGTTGTCGTCCTTGAAAAAGAAATAGCAGACTATTGCATTCCCTTGGCTTTCCAGATGAGTTACGAGGAATGAAGCAGCGACAGACTTGCCGCAACCGGGGTCCGCCGATAGCCAGAGGAGGCCTGGTGCTCTTTTCTCCGACCAGTCTAGATACTTTGGATGCTCGGTAACCCAAGTACACGTTCCCTCGACTGGCTTACGAACCCGAGCTCGATGCGACCCGTATCTAGACGTGTATAGGCATTGTAAGATTTTGGTATGGCTCGAGGACAGGTTCGTATCCTCGCTGTTGATATTAATGGTGTTTCCGATGCTAATGTTATTGGAGTGGGAGTCGCCACTATAATGGCCTTGAATGTTGCTGTATGCCGAGCTACAACCACCGCTATTAGCACCGATGATTAGAAGCGCTGATATGATTTAAGTTAATGAGCATTCCCGTAGCGTACCGTTGCTGGGAGGAAACATCCTCAGAGGGGGTGCCCGATAGCAGATTGCTCATCTTATCAATTAATTCGTGAATTAGGAGGAGGAGCTGCGAATTGACGGTGTTCTTTGATGCTTATATGATAAAGATAATCTCCGGCGGGGTGAAAGAGAATAGAAGAACCGCAAGGGCTGGGTCAAGATCATATCATCGTTAGTCTTTTATAAGGGCTGCTTTAATCTCCAAGGTACCCC